>NW_022437067.1:2242774-2310001 GCF_009761245.1 Sapajus apella
GACACACCTGCCCACCAGGACACACCTGCCCACCAGGACACACCTGCAAAAGGACACACCTGCCCACCAGTGACACACCTGCCCACCAGGACACACCTGCCCAAAGACACACCTGTCCACCAGGACACACCTGCCCACCAGGACATACCTGTCCAAAGACACACCTGCCCACCAGGACACACCTGCTCAAGGACATACCTGCCTCCCAGGACACATATGCCTACCCTGACCCACCTGCCCAGCAGGACGCACCCACCCAAGGACACAGCAGCCCACCCAGACACACCTGCTCAAGGGCACACCTGCCCACACAAACACAGCCTTTCTACTTTCAGGACCTGAGTGTGGTGTGGCCCCAGCCCCTGTCCCCTGCCCTCCCTCCTGCCCTGTCTGGGCTGGGCTGCCCGGAAAGCTTGCTCAAAATGCTGCTGGTTTGGATTCCAAACCCAGGGTTGCCACTGGCCAGAGCAGGGGAGGCCAGGGGTGCTGCAGCCGCCACCCATGGTCAGGCTGGTCGAGAGGACGCCCTCTCTCCACAGCGGACATCAGGTCAGGTCTCCTCATCAGTGGTCCTCAGAGGAGCGGGGGTAACAGCAAATGAAAAAGCAAGCCCTAGGGTTGCTGCTCTGCCTGTTCAGTGACAACAAAGTAAAGCCGATTCAGTGCACGTGTGACTTTGCGGGCGTGGTGAGAACAGCTGGGCGCCTGCACGCTGCTGGGTGTCAAACTGAAACTCCCCAGCTTTACGGAAACCAGATGCTGTTCGTACTCTCAGAGTGTGTGCAGGCTGCCCTGAGCACCACACACACGCACGGGCACACCCAGCAGCACCTTCCCCTTCAGGCACGTGTCTCTCCAGCCCAGCGCCCCAGGGCCTTCGCAGAGGCCTCCACTCCCAGACACAGCTGCCTCTGCCTTCTCACACGCAGGACAGCTTTGCTGCAGGGGTGGGGGAGCAACTCTGGAGGTTCATTTTATCGCCGGGCCAGGGCAGTGATCTACTCGGTGAGAAAAGAAAAGGCCATCCCTGCCTTTGTGCTGGACTCCTGGAGACTCCTGGGCACGGATGGGCAGGCTGGGGGGGCCAGGATCCCCTGATGCCCAGAGGGTGGGCTCAGGTCTGGTGGCAGATTTGCCTTCCTACTCGAGCCCAGGCAGCCGGGTTTCTGGGCGGGCAGAGGCGGCGTGCAGCCTGCAGCACACGGGCCACCTCTGACTCCTGCTTCGCTTTCCTCCCAGCAGAGCTCCGAAGACCTGGGCAGTGAGCGGTTCTGCGTGGAGGCGGGTCCGGCGGGGGCTGGCAGCTGGCTCAAGTACATCCGCGTGGCATGCTCCTGCGATGACCAGAACCTCACCATGTGCCAGATCAGTGAGCAGGTAGGTCCGGGCTAGTGACGGGGCTCCTGTCTGTGGAATTGTCCCTGCGGACGTGGCACTGAGATTGGCGGAGGTGCCGAGGTGAGGGTTGTCTGAGCCTCTTTGGAGACATCTGCCAAGCCCTGGCCCGCACTTGGGTGGCTGTTTGGTGCTCAGCCAGCACGGACTTCTGGGGAGCTGACTCACCCCAGGAGGGCTCCATCGGAGTCTTGCTCAGGCCCCTGCCCGAGGCCAGCAGCTCCTGAACCCGAGGATGGTGGTTCGGGTGGAGAAGAGCAATGAAGCAGGGAGGACCCGGACCCCAGGGTTCACACATCCTGCAAATGGCGCTGCCCGTGGGACACGACAGAAGCACAGAGCAGGAACTGTCACTGCAAGAATCCATCTAAATGGCTCTGTTTAACCAAATTCTCTGAAGAGTCAGCACCAGCCAATGGGGCAGCCACTCAGGGGCCTCCTAGAGACACCGGGACCTCTGTCGCAGCCTGACCAGCCTGCCCAAGGCGTTGGCCTTTTCGGTACAGTCCCTGTGCTACGAGCAGCGAACTAGGGCCGAGAGATGCCTTCCCCTCTGTCCCCACCACCCCAGGGCTCAGGACCCCCCAAGCTCCCTGGATCCTTGAGCCCAACAGCTCGTCCACACCACCACCAGAACAGGCGTCTGGACCCACAGGCTGATCGGGAAGAAGATACGGGGTCTCTTTCCACTCCAGAAGGCCCCGTGTCGCCAGTGCTGGTTGCTGCTTTGTGGATTTCTCGATTTCAAGTTTCCGAGTGGCCCCTGGAGACCCTTCTCCCTCTGGGGCCAGACCCCCCGGGTGGCACTCCCACCCTGCATTCTCAACACAGTGTGTTCCTCGGGGTGCCTGGGGTCCCTGGCTCCCTCTGTCACCGCAGCCTGGTTTTTCCTATAATATCTTGGGGTTGTACATGAGATTTCATTAGCGGAAAAAAAAAAAAAAGGATCCCATGGCTATAAAAACTGTGCGTGAAGACCACATAGTGACACATTGCCGCCTAGCCTAGACAAACCGTTAAAAGTGGCTCAAAGCTCTTGGCTTTAGAGAAGCAATTTTGCATTAAGAAATGCAGACAGCAAACTCCAGGGAGGTCCCGCAGGCCCCGGCCGGCTGCCAGGGCCTCGTTTGCTGTCCCCTTGGCTGTGGAGCTGTCTCTGCCACGCAGTTCCTCCGCTGGACAAGCTCGTTCGGATCGGGACAGGAATCTGCTCTGTTTCTAGGACTTCGATGGCCTTCAGTTAGAACCCAAAATGTCTGAAATAACTTTTTCTGATTGCAAGAAAAAAAAGAAATACAGAGATGAAGCAAAAGAATAATCATAACCATAAGAACAGAACTTAAAAAAATATTTTCCTTCTTCCAGATGAAAGTGAAGTTGGAGTGAAGGAGAATTAGGCTTGAGGCACAGAGGAGGACGGTCTGCCCGTCCCCTTCTGGGGCTCAGATTTGCAGAGAGTGTGTGTCCTTGGTCGTCTGTGGGGGAGCCGAGGGGCCGGGTCACAGAGGCGCTGAGCCGCGGCTGGGCTTTCGTGAGATGCATACGACAGTCACAGAGGACCCAGATCTTTTTATTTAGGAAATTAATGTTCATTAGAACATTTGGACTAAACTTAAGCAGCAAAGTGGGTATCTTTATGCATCTAGCTTTTTTAAAAACAAACAGATGTATAATCTTCTCAAAGAGACGCCTGTCTGAAAAAAAAAAAAAAACTCATTTTATTGTTAATATTTCAGGGAAGCTTTCTTTTAGCTACACATGAGGTCCAAATGGAGTGGACCTGCTTCGCAGCCAACCGTTTTTCCATAGCCAGGACCAGGGGGCAGAAATCCCTCCTGCCAGGACCGAAGAATGATCCTGAGCCGCGCTCCGTTCCCTCCCTCTCCCCCGCCATTATCGCCTTCCAAAGCTCCATCCTGGAGTCAGAAGCACACTGGGCTCCATTACCCAAACCACAGGCAACGAACTCCTTCGGGCAGCTTCCGACCTGATGGAGGTCTCTCTCCCCCTCCGCCTCAAGGGATTCATTCTCCCTGTTTTAGGTCCATAGGCTGAATTAAAGCAGCAAACCCAGAGGGAACTTGAAATGCATATTTAAGCAAATGCAGCACCGACTTGGCTGCAAACAGAGAGGAGATCCCCCACTCAGGCACCTCCAACCCCTCAGCCCTCCCGTGAGACCCTCTGCTCCTGAGAACACCCCTCGTATGCACCGCAGCAGGTCACATCGGGTGTCACAGTGCAACCGACATTCCTGTCCATGTCCCCGCAAAGGTGCACCTCTGAGTTGGGTCAGCCACGTGGCTGGAATGCTGGGAAATGCCCGGGAAAGCAGGAGCCGGCCAGGGGCCAGAGGCAGGGGGGAGACCCGCCGCCCAGGCGCGGGGAGCGAGGGGCTGAGTTGGCAGCTTCTCATCCTGAAATCTCAACGGTGAATTTCAGTTATCAAAGGAAAACGAACATTGTGTTGGATGTATTTTCCTTTGATTAGTAATAAGGTTTAAACACTAAAAATGTGAAAAACTTCTCCCAGAAACCTGCAGACTCTCATATGAGACGACTTTTATCGATGCCTTTTTGGAAGGGATATAGTGGATTTCAATCCGCAGTCTGGTTTTTCTATAACGCTTTGTCAATAATCGTTTGTGAATGCTCCGTCCCTCGCCGGACAGCCTCGCGGCCTCGGCAGAAAGCGTGTCCATTCCCCGGCCTTGACCAGAGGAACGCGGCTTCCCGCAAAGCAACCTGTTTGACGCTGTGTGGAACTAAAATAAAAACTGCCCTGAAATATTAATAAAACCAAGATTTTTTAAAAAGCTTCTCTTTGAGGAGGAAATGTTACATGATGTTAATGCCCTTTCTCAGACTCCCACCATCCCAAGAGTTCCGCCAGGATTTCCCAGCACTCACAGACACACGAGTGAGCAATCTTCCTCCCTTCCCGTCTCTCTCATGCGCGCCCCCCCACCCCGTCTCTCTCTTGCAAGCTGCACACACACCCTACCTCTAATACAGCTCAGACTCAGAAGGGAAGGAGCCATATCTGAACAATGTCGAGTTTGCCACATGGTTTTCAGCAAGGAAAGTCCTTCAGTCAGGAATGCAGGACCGTCATTTTGAAGTTCAAGACGTGATCTTAGCCCAAGGAGACCGGGGCAGAAGAGGGTCTAAACATCCTAAAGAGAAAGTTCTGGAAGCCGCAGCTCCCCAGAAGAGATGAGCCCTCCTTCCGGGCAGAGGAGAGAGGCTACTGTGAACCAAAAACTCATGTCCATCAATATCCAGATGGGGACCCAGGCTGTGGCTTTCCCGCAAGTCTCCTGCCAATAGCAGCCGGGACGTGAGCAGACTCTGGGGCCTCCAGGGCGGGCCTGTGTCCTTGGGGTGAGACCCACACTTCAGGGGCACTTCGGAGGCTGGGGAGTCACATATCTCCCTCGGCCCATCCCAGGCTCCTCCTGGCCTTTGCTGGATGCGGGGTGCCGTGCAGTCAGACGGGGTCTGGGGGGCGGACGCTACCCCCACGTCTCTCGTGGTTCTGTGCAGTGGGCTGGTGCTCTAGCTTATGCCTTGGGGCGCTCCGGGGTGCCCACTGAGCTGGGTGACACAGCATCCACAGGCCCGGTTCTGACTGTCTGGCCAGGACCCATTCTGGCTGCTCAGAAGCCTGCTCGGATCACAGGCCCCTGTCCCCAGCATCCCCTGACAGGCCCCAAGAGACCCGCCCTGTGCAGAAGAGGGCAGGCCAAGTGCTCCTCTGCAGCACTGCGAGAGGCAGCGGACAGGGGCTTGAGAGCAGGTGGGCCCAGCGCTTGGAAAGGATCAGCAGCCGGCACCTTCCCGGAGGCTTCCTGCCGCCCTGCCACCTCCCAGCACCTCACTTAGAAGCAGGATGGGCTGAGCTGAGGGAGGCGTGGAGGCCCCAGCAGCCTCCTTCCTGGGCAGGGCGGGCACGGCGTCCTGCCCCTCCCCATCCCAGGCCCTGTGGGAGCTGGACCGTCCTCGCCACAGACAAGAGTCGCCCCCATGGCATGGGGCTGTGGGGCTAGATGAGAACCTCCACGTTCTCATCTAGCATCGAGATTCCCCTCCTGGCACTGGGGGACCTCTTGAGAGGTGACCGGGCTCATCCCGGCCCTTGCTCCTCTCAGGCCCCTCTCAGCCCTCCTCATGGCTCATGGGGGAGCCCCGCAGGGGCAGAGGCCACATTGGGCCATGAATTTGATCCTGGGCCTGGCCCTCTTGCCGGAAAGGTGACTTACGGTTTTCCAGTTGCACAAAGAGGCCTCAGACCATGGCCAAGGGCACGCTGGCCGCTTCCCAGGCGGAGCGTCCTGCTGCTCCTGAGGCCGCACAGGCTTTCTCCTGGGAGCAAAGTGTCCCTGCACACAGCAGGCGCCGTGCCTTCCCCTGGGACTTTCAGGGCAGTCGATTGCCAGGGAGGTAAGGCAGCAGTCGTCGAGGGGCCTGCCACGTCTGAGCGTGAAGGGAGGCACACGAGGCCCTCGGAACCTCTGAGCACTCTGGGGTGCGGCCTCCCCTCCACCACCCTCCGCTCCTGCTTTCGTTTTTGGAAAATTCAAGACACTCAGATCACCCCTGGGTGGTGCTTTTTCCTGTAATTATGAACAAATGAGTTAGTTTGAAATGTTTCAGAAGACACAGACAGGGCAGTTCCTGAATATGTTTTAACATCAAGAAAGAAAACCTGAGCTTGGTGATGAAGTACCCACGGGAGGCCAGGAGGCCGGAGAGGACAATGGCGGGAGGCCAGGAGGCCGGAGAGGACAATGGCGGGAGGCCAGGAGGCCGGAGAGGACAATGGCAGTACGGCGCTTTTGGTTTTTGCAGTTTTTTTCTCACGTTGCCTCAATAGGGCAAGAATGTTGGTGGTGGGATGTCAACTGGCTAGCGGGGCTGAGGGCGGCGGGGGACGGGGCTGAGGGCGGCGGGGGACAGGGCTGAGGGCGGCGGGGACGGGGCTGAGGGTGTTGGAGCACAGGGCTGAGGGCAAACACGAATGCTGGGGAGCAGGACTCGGGTTCAGGCCTCCAGCGTGCCTCGGAATGGCCATGGGACTCTCGAGCGACCTGCAGTACCCCGGCTTGAGAAAAGCAGCCCCGATCTGCACAGCGCCCAGGGGCTGCCTGGACATCAGGCAAACCCTGAAACCCCAGGGCCTTTCAGGGACAGAGCAGGGGCCCCAGTGCCCACGGCGGAGCTACAGAGACCCTCCGCAGAGCATGTTCCGTCCGCGCAGGCAGAGTGCCCACCGGTGGCCGGGCAGCACCGTGGGTGGACGAGAGTCCGCGCTGGCTGTTCCTGAGAAACTGGAGCCTCCCAGGTTGGCGGAGGGCATTTTTCTTTTGCTTTGCTGTCCTGGGCTCCAACCCGGGTCCTGCGTTTCCTTCTGGGCCTGTGCCCTGTCAGGGGCGGGGTTCTAAACACAGGGCACCCGACAGCCATCGCCTTGTTCCGGCCGCACCCTAGGCTGTCCGTGCTCTCTGCTTCTGACTCTCACAGTTTGTTTTTGTTTGTTTTTAATACAGAGTTTCGCTCTTGTTGCCCAGGCTGGAGTGCAATGGCACGATCTCAGCTCATTCCAACTTCTGCCTCTGGGCTCAAGCGATTCTCCTACCTCAGCCTCTCAAGTAGCTGGGATTAGAGGCCCCCTCCACCACACTTGGCTAATTTTGAATTTTTTAGTAGAGATGGAGTGATGTTTGTCAGGCTGATAACCTCAGGTGATCCGCCAGCCTCAGCCTCCAGAAGTGCTGGGATACAGGTATAAGAAATCACCCTTGGCCATCCTCACAATTTTTTTAATTAAAAATCAATTTTTGTTAATTTGGTCAGGGCACTCAGGAGCCTCCAACCCTCAGACACACTTTCCCCCTTGAAATGGGAAGGAGGAGGGCAGGGGGCTCCTTTCGGCATTTCATAACCAGCTCACAAAAGACTTCCAAATCATATGCAAGTTGCTTTGATTCCCATTTTACGAGGCCCCTTTTGGAACAAACCAATCCTCTTGTTGGTGGAGAACAAGGTTTAAATTCAGCTGTGCCACCTGAACCCCCACGCAAACCACCTGTCGGGACTTGTATATTCCGGTCCTGCTCATCACAGGTTCCCTTTACTAGAAGATGCTGTTTAAAAATGATCAAAGTAATTTAACTGCAGACCCATCATTTGTGTTTTTATAATCCACATCCAAACCACACCACTAAGAAACGGATAAGTGTACACAGAGTTTTATTTCATGTCTGGGTCTGAAAATGTTTCAGCCACGCGCGGGAGAAGCATGTGGCCAAGCCCGGGGCTCCGGTGGCCTTTTCCTCGTCCGGCCAGAGGACGGACTGTCTGCGAGTCCCAGAGCCTGGCTATGGTCCCCTCGCTCCGCTCAGCACAGAGGAAGCCAGGAAGCGAAGCCGGCCCGAGGCAGGCTCCCGGACACAGGCATGCACACAGGACAGAGAAGGAGGCCTCTGCCCAAACCCCGGCGCTGCCCCTGCTGGCACTTAGGGCATCGACTAGGGTTATTTCTTCATCACTACGTTCTCAGCTCCTGGACCAGCCTCGCGGCTCAGGGGAATCACAGTGCTTTCCCACACTCACAGCGCGTGGGGACAGCAAGGAGTTAAAATGAAGCCAGGAGTCAGCAGAGACCCAGCCACCTGGGGGGGGTGGGATCCCCAGAGCTAAAACACAAGTGCCGTGGACAACCCTCTCTCCCAAGGACAGGTGAGAAGCAGACGGGGCCACCAGGGGAATTTGCTTTTTGGAAACGATTTTAGAAGAATTCAAATTCCACTGGCTGCTTTCTCGTCGTTTGTGAGAAGAGCCTCTCACACAGCACCCCAAAGCCTTCGCCAACTCAGGCACAGTTAAATTCTGAAATCCGGAGTGTGAGCCATTGAGCTTTTTATGATAAGCACATGGAAGGAGGGTTCACTGATCTTATTCCAGCATCCTTTAAAGTTTCTGGTCAAAAAAGAGAGGCAAGAATGCCCAAAAGTCCGATTGATGGAAAAAAATCAGTGATTCCAGGAAGGAGAGAAAAGGAACGGCCGCCGCTGGGATTCAGCCACTGCCTTTTAGTCTGGAGTCCAGGGGTCCCACCTGGTGGAATTTGCATGGAGCTTTTCGTCTATTTATAGTGTTAAATTCTATGATTAAGTGGGAATGAAAACCGTAGCACTCAGGGCTTCATACTCGAAAGTCGTCTCTTTTCTTGTGAGTTGATTTGATATTTTTAAAAATGCACTTAAGACTCGTAGGGAGAAGGCATCCCAAAGCTGGCAGCCACCGCACACGCACGTGATGCCCGTGTCGTAGAGAATACTGTTGGGAGCAACGATACTAATTTTCATAAAAGGCTCCGTCTCAATGAACGTGGCCTGGGCTGGCTCCAGGCTTCTCTGCGGCAATGTCTCTGCCTTCTGTTGAGAACGTGGCCATTTATTTTTTCCAGAACTCCATTTACCTACCAGAAGCCGCCTCTTTGTGTCTGGAAGGTGATAAAAGACAGAGAAAACGGGCAGGGTCACACTGGCTCCAGCTCCCGTCCCGCGGACCCGCGTTCCGTGCTGCTCGCCCACGCTCAGTGAAGCCATTGCTGTCACAAAGAACCTCAAGTGTTGAAACCAGGACTTCACTTCAGATCAAGTCTGTTTGCCATCATTATTTTTTAAAGCCGTTTAGAGCAGACATTTATTGGCGCTAGTAAACTCAGCTGCTGTGAAGAGGGTTCCCCGCCCTCTCGGATTCTTAAACCAAAGAGAAAATCCCAGCCTCACCCGTGCAGCACAACCCAGGGACTCAGGCACCGCTGCAGCAGCGCCGCGGACGCAAGTGTTTATAAAAAGGCACGGATGCTCACAGCCCAGCGCTTAAGCAAATACACTGTTCTTCTTCCTTTCCCGGGCCGGGCGCCCTCCCGGAGGCCTCCGCAGGGGGCTAAAGGCTATCAGGAACTGCAGGCTTTCTTTTTGCTTGAACAAACTTCACCCACCAAGCTGACTTAGCACGGCCTCAGCGGGACCCACCGCGGGTGGGTCGCACGAGGAAAGGCGGATTAGGAGCAGCCGCAGGAATGTTTAGGGAGCTGCAGCCGTAATTTATGACAGGCCCTGCAGGAAGGGCCCGCACTACAGTAAATGCGCCATGTGTGACGCCCTCGGCCAGGAGCCGGCCCAGGCTGGGTCCGCAGACCCCCGCCCGGTTCCCACTGCCGCTGCCTTTGTCCCGGGAAGCCGCCTGACCCCGCTGACCGGAAATAGCAGCGTTCTCGGCACGTCTGGCTGATAAGGCCTTTGTGGCACCGGGGACCGGCTGTAAAAACGCAGCCGGCTTTTGTGTGCACCTCTGAGCCGCTGGCAAGGGCGGGCCTGCGAGTCTGGAAAAGTTCGCCCGGATTCCTGCTCACCTCTGACCCACAGCCAGGTGGAGTCAGGTCGTGGACCCCCACCCGCCCCCACCTGCCCCCACCCACCCTGCCTCGGGCCCCAAGACCAACACTAATAGTGATTAATTCCAACTGCGGCTCAAAGTCCCCTGGCTGAGGCACAGGCCTCACCCTGTGTCCTGGCACGAGCCCGGCCAGGCACCCTCCTCCTGTGGGTCCCGGGCCAGGGAGGGGGCGCCTGCGGCCCAGCACACTAGACCCTCCAGCTGCGGCAGCTCCAGGGCCGTGTCCGAGCTGGAGGGGAGGTCCCCTGGCAGGTCTGGTGCCCAGGAGCCAGGGTGGGAGGCCAGGGGGCTGAGGGACCCTCGGATTGCGCGAAGAGGTGGAGGAGGGAGGCCTGACATCCTTGGAACTAGGGTGGGGAGGGGGGCATCCCAGGAGATCTGGCTGCCCCGGGGGGATGGGGTGTAGAGGAGAAGGGAGTCGGGGTGGCCTTCACCACTGGAGTTAGGTCGGTGTCCCCGGAGAGCCTGTGGCCTTCAGAGAAGGGATGGGGTGCGAGTGGGGGTCCCTGGAGGCTCAGAAGCTCTCCAAGGGGCCAGGTGGAGGATCCAGGAGGGCCCCGCCCAGCCCCCGCCCACCCACCAGCCCTCTGTGCCCCACTGGAGCAGAGCCGAGCAGCGGGATAGCGGGAGGATGCCCCAGGTCTCACGTCATGACCCTCGATGCTGGGGGGTGGGAGCTCGGCCTGGAGTGGAGCCAAGGGGCTGGCGGCCAGGGTCCACACTGCCCTCTTACGAGAAGCCTCCACCGCTGACCATCCCCTCTCCCACCCAGGGTCCAGGCCAGGCCACCTGTCCCAGGGGCGTCAGCAGGCCAGGCACTAACTCAGCAGCCCCTGCTGCCTGCACTGGTGGGTGCAGGTGGCAGCGGCCTGCCTTTGCTATGATGCCACCCATGGTACCTCTCAGAGGGTCACCCCGGCTGGCACTTCCCATCGCCCACTTAGGGTCCGATTTTCAAATGCAGCGGCTCCAGTTTCTTTTTAGAAAGGAAACAACTATTCAGCCACTTGGGATTTTTTTTGTATAAGATGATACAACACCGGCACCCTAACGACCCTGGGTTTGCTTGGAGCAGTTAGCACGGGCAGTCTCTCTCCACTTCTGCGTCTCCTCGCAATTTTAGCACCTTACCTGACTCTGTCATCAGAGCTTCCCACACTCCTGAGTGAGACTGCACCTGTGGGTTCTCCGGCGTGCAGCTCCTGTCTGGGTGCCTTGGGGGTAACAGCCAGTGGGTGTTACGGGCATGCTGTGGCTTCTGTGTGTCCTTTTGAGAGTTCCTTGGTGTCATTCTGGATTAAGCTGGGACGGGCGGAATGTAGTGAAATCCGCAAGTGTTGGGGGGCAGGGGAGGAGCGTGCAGGACCCATGCCCATCCCCGTCTCTGGGGTGCCCGGCCGTGTCCAGCCACAAACCCCAACCAGGGCCAGCTGCTAGAGAGCCTGGCCTGACATAGGCTGATCAGTGGGGACAGAAGAGTCCCCACAAGGACGGCCATGTCCCCTCCACCCCTGGGAGTGCTTCCCTTTCTGAGTCTAGACCCATCCTGTTTTCCTGGAGAAGCCTCAGCCCCAGGTCTCCGAGGGGCAGGTGGATTTCCCTTGGGCCTCTCCCCAGTCAGGCCTGCAGGCCCTTGGGAGCCCCCCAGTTACTGTGATCAGAAGAGAGTCTCAGACACCCGCGTGTTCCTGAGATGCCCCTGAGAGAAACCCACCTACCGCCACACATTCCCAGACTGCGGACGCAGGGTCCCTGGCGCTGGCTGCCTGGCCCAGGCCTCAGACGGCCCAGCCTCCCCTTTCCGAACTGCTAGTTTTCTTCATCCCAGCCACGCCTTCCACACCCCCAAGACAATCTCCTCTTTTCGGGAGGTCCCTGGCAAGTCTCGGTGACAGGCCCCAGCAGCGCTGCTCAGTGAGCAGAGTTCCAAATGGAACCCCCAGGGCTTGACCAGGCTGCAGAGTCTACCTGAGCCCCCCCCATTCTCAAGGGTGTCCCCCATCCCCAACTCCCCCTGTGGGGTCAACCAAAAGGTGCCAAGCCGACAGCGGGCACACCGTCCTGCCCACCCAGCCATCCTGGCGCGTGCCTTCCTCACTCCCGGGAGACCTGACCCACAGGCCAGGGTTCAGCTCATGGCCACTTTCAGAAACAACCAATTCACTCCACACCCCAAGCTCCCCCTCCCCTACCCCCCCACCAGCAAAGGATATCTCGCTTACATTCACAAAATTGAACAAAAGAAACTTGAGAATCCACCCAGGTGGGCTCCTGGTCGAAGCTGGGCTCTGCCCTGCCCCGAGGACGCCCCCAGGACGCCCCCAGCTGGGAACTTTGACATGAACCCTACCTGTTCAGTTTACCACCCTCTTTATCAATATCAATATCGGGATAAAGCAAATTAAAGTGGAGATGCATTTCCTTCTGCGCAGACTCTAAAGTTCCAGAGGGGACCCCTTGGTGGCAACTAGAGGAAAATCAAGTGCAGGCCGAGCTGCGTCCGCAGGGTGAGGGCTGAGCGTGCACTGAGAGCTGTCCAGACACCCATCAACCACACTCAGCCCTGCCCTCTGGTCTCTGCTTCCTAGATTTACTATAAAGTCATCAAGGACATCGAGCCAGGTGAGGAGCTGCTGGTGCACGTGAAGGAAGGCGTCTACCCGATGGGCACGGTGCCGCCCAGCCTGGACGGTAAGACCCCTTCCCCGAACCCAGCCTCGGTCCCTCGAAGCCCCCAGCCCACCCAGAAGAGGAGCAGATGCCTGGGAGGACCCACGGCCTCTCATCCCCTCATGCCACCTAATGAGGGCCAGGTGGCCCCAACTGCTGGCTATCCCCGTTTTTTGCAGAAATTGCCCACCCCCACGAAGGCTCGACCTAAATAAAGGCTCTCTTGTTCCTCTTCCCTGGGGCAGAGGAGCTGCACCCAGAATTTAAGAAGGCCTTCGGGCAGGGGGCGAATTGGTATCAGGTGGATTATAGCTTTGCAGTGTTAGGGTCCCAGGTGATTTCTCAAAACTATGTTCTATTCTGGCTGTTGCTCTTATTAGCAACAGCAGCCTTTGCTTTCCCCGTCTGTACTAAAGAAACGAACAAACACCAAGGCAGTTTTCAGCTTGGGAGCGTTTCTGGCTGCCCCAGAGCTCTCTGCGGTGTGGCAAGTTTCAGTTTCATTTAAGAGTGTGGATGATGGCATATACATCTTGAAAAGCGATGTGCATCTGCAGCGAACGTCCCAGAGAAGTGAGTGTTCGCGGCGACTTCGTCCGGCAGGAGGGAGAATGTCGGGTCTGAGGCTGCTCTCACGGTGGTGTGGAGTCGCCCCACTCTTCCGACAGGGCTGCGGGAAGCTTCCAAGTTTCCTTTTCCCTCCATCTGCCGGCCCCTCTCTGTCGAGTAGAGATGTGACAAGTGGGTTTCCCTTTCACCTTCCTTCACACCCAAGTACAGCTGAGGGGGTGCCTGAGAAAATCCCAGTCCCGCACAGACGAGGCGTTCCCAGCAACAGGCTCATTCCTGCCTCCGCGTCCGTCCCCGACGGGTCCCTGGCCCCACAGCTCCGCGCCTGTCCCTCCGCGCAGATGGCTCCAGGGTCCCAGCCTCGCTGCTTTTCTTTGGGGTGAGACCCCACAAGTGAACAGGAACAGGAGCTCCTTCCTGGCCGTTTCCGGAGCGGGTGACCCCTCCTGGTGCTGGAGCCCTGGGGGAGGCTGCGTTTCCCTCCTGGCTTCTTTGACCTCCCCACCAAACACACAAGGCTTAATGATGAATGCTGTTCACTGCACCTTTGTCTAAGGAGCCACTCTGATTTCACGGTGACAGAATGGTGCTGGAATTAGCAGCAAGGCTTCGAGACCAGACCTGGAGAGCTCTGCCTTAATTTACCCTTTCCACCACCAATCTCCTTCTTTGGTGCAGTGACCATCATATCCGGAGTGTCCGGAAGGAAGTGACCACAGAAGGACAGTTTTATGAGCCGGATTCTATCTGTACTCTCCTCTAAAGTTTGGTTTTAATTAGGCCGTTGAGAAAAGAAAAATAAATTGCCGAGATCTGGGTAGCCGAGGGGAAGGTCTCATTTTCCTTAAAATAATTGTTGAAAAGATCTATGAATCTTAGTGCACAAGAACACGAGAGTCGAATCTCCTTGGCTTAGGACAGTGCTTGACGATGGAATTTCATTAGTACAATGAAATTTCTTTCTTCCAAAAGGTTTTTTAAAAACCTTGATTTCTGCTCCCTACCCCCGTCCAGCCCCTGATATTAAATAACGTGGGTCTACATTTTCCTGATAATCTATCCAACACTTGTGGGCTAATTGCTGTCCACACATAATGGCCCAACATCAAATATTTGACTTTTCCTGCTCCTTCCTGTCAAGAGCATGCCTCCCCAGTAGCCACCTCCCCCACCAGCTAAACTCTGCATTGCACAGAAAGAAAATGCAAAAATGTTCCTCACTAAGATAATTATCATAAAAAATCTTTTATCCCAGCCCCAGCTCCACGCAGCCAGCCCCTTATCACTGCAGGGACTTGGAGGAGGCTCTCCAGCTCCTTTGAGCCTCGAGTCGGGTAGATTAGTACATAGACGCGGCATAATTGTGAACCCCTCGGCTCTCCGGGGCCATTAGGCACCGATTTATTTTTCTGTTACATTCCTGCTCTGCCATCAAAGTTGACGATGGAACTTCAGATAGGCAAGCAAGGCACAGATGTGGCAAACAAGACGTGAGGTCGCCACGGCGTTGGCTTAGTTGACGTAGGTGACAGGTTCATGCCGTACCCCAGCCCCACACACCCCTGCAGAATGAAGAGACTCTCATTTCCATTCACTATGGTTTGTGCTTTTGTTGGGAGAAGAGGGCTTGGCTGGAGACCACATTCAGGCAGCTAGAAAGACACAGGAGGCCCGTGGGGGCCGGCCCGCTTTGGGAGAACGGAGCCTCTACCCTGCAGTCCCTGGGCTGGCCCGTTCCGTCTGAAGAGCCACAGCTGTCAGGAATGCACGGCCCATTTTCACACGAGTGATTCAGGCCACGGGGAAGCCACTTTCAGACACATGCGACTTTGTGTTTTAGTTTTGCAATTACAATGGAGAGGAAAGAATTCTCTTTTGTGAGAACTTTTTGCTCTTGGGGGAAAATGAAGAAAGTCACTTCCATTCCAATGTGCTTTTCTTTTGAGAAAGCCTCACAATGATTTGCTTCTCCTCTGTCCAAAAGAGGTCAAGAGGAGGCCGTGCGTGGGGCACAGAGCGTGTGAGCCAGCCAGGCCGTGAGATCAGAGATAGGAAGAGGGGAAATCGTATCAGGACAGGACATGTTCTTTCAGCATCTCTTTAAAACAGAGTTTCTTGTGCTGAGAAAATGAAAACGCCATCAACTCTGCCCCCGATTCCGAACCCCTCCTCGAGCCCCAGGGGTGTATTCAGGGCCAGCCTTACCTGCCTGGAAGACGCGCAGGTGAAGACCCGTCCACACCACTCGGTAGGGGCGGGCCAGACTCAGGTGCGTCCTGTCCCCGGCTCTGTCCTCCAATGGGGGCCCAGCTCCTTCCGTGGAGCGCTGGGAAGAGGGAGCGGCAGGGCAGGGACGGCCGCCGAAGTTGGCCCCGTCACGTCCAGGGCACCCTCCAAGGCCGTCAAAGTGAGAATCAGACTGAATTCTCATTTGCCACCGAAATTTTTGTTTTCATCCCAAATTCTAAATGAGAACTGGAAAAAAGTTGGTCAGTAATACAAGGGGGTGGGGCTGGCATTTCTTCTTGTCTTTGTTTTCAAATTTCAACTTCTGCGATTGTTCTTCAGCGGGTCCAGAAAGAGTGAAACACAAGTTGGCATTTCTAACTGGATCATGATGCTGGCCGGAGGCCCCATCTCAGCCTCCTTCCAGCCCGGGAAGTTGGAATCCACCCACAGGCGGCTCCCGGCTCTGCGGCTTGCTGTGTGCTGCCACAGTCTTGGGGCCCAGATCTGCAGACCGTGTTCCCCAGGGAAAATCCCAGTTTCCAAAGACAAGGGAAGGCCCAAGAGAGGGACGTCCAGCACCCCCTCTCTCACAGGCGCACCTCGCTTTCCCCAAAACCCTCAGTGGGAAATTGGGTCCCTGCCAGCCCTGCTTCCTCGACCCCCAAACCACGGGCAGGCTGCAGCCCCCCCACACACCTCTTCCTTGAACAGGTGACTCCGTCTCGCACAGCCTCAGCTTGCCAGTTCTGAAGCAGGCATACGGATACCGTAGCACTTACCTGGGTGCCCGCAGACCGAGGCGAGGCTTCAGTGCCCAGATTCTCTTACGTTCTTAAGACAGGACCTACCCCATGGGGCTCCCACTAGACCCCAGGTGCCAGCCTTGCCACCACGTCATTCGCACAGTGGGCTTTTTTGAAGAATTTGCAGGCTTGAGTCATATTTCAAGGTGGCATTTTGTAGACTTTGAAGGTGAGCATTCCCTGCCACCTCCTCCCCCTGTGTGCATCCTGTCTGAGGGTCCCTCCTGGCAGCACCTAGGTGGTTTGGTTTGTTCAGTGAGTGTCTGGGAAGCTCCAGGTGGCGGCCTTCCCAGAGAGGTTTGGGACGGAGCCTTCCGCGCCCCGGAAGCCAGAGTTGCGGTGTGGAGCGCAGCCCTGCGGGAAGTGACTGCGGGTTCTGGGCGTCCCCCGGCTTTTTCCCTTCATCATCTTGTTTCCCCCAAACCAGTGCTTTCCTGAGGCTCAGGTCAGCAATCGGGGCCAGGATGCTGGGACGCTGGCTGGGAATGAAACCGCAGCGTCTGGTACATCATGACCAGCAGCGGTGCCAGCCCAGTCACCCCCAATGCACACATCCCAGGGCACCTCTCAGCCAGGCAGCCCGTCCCCTCAGCCAGATACTTACCTCTGTCCAAAGACGGCACCGAAAGTCACATCTTGCGAGCCGGCATCTGTGCCTCGGTTGCGGGGTGAGGGGGGTGCCATCCGGTGTGCGTGCTGTGGCCTCTCGGGTCTGGCAACCCCTGGAATCTCCACCTTGGGCATCTGAGGCTCAGGGAGGCAGGCTCTGAGGACCCACAGGGGTGCTGGGGTGGCCCAGGCTAAATACCAGCATCTCCACCCTTAGGCTCAGGGAAGCTTCCCATCAGCAAGGAGGTGCCACTTCTGGTAACCCTGCACTGCCCAGTCTGCAGAGCAGCCCACCCTTCCCTTAGGACTCAGAAAGGCCCATGACCATGGTGGTCTCTCCAACACAGGGAGGGGACAGGAAGTGACAGACCTCTTCCATCTGCCCCCACCCCCACCTCGTTGCCTCAGCAATCCTCACATTCAGGCCTTTGAGCCAACATTCAGACCAAGTTCATGAAGACTCTGCTCAGCACTGTGCCCTGCATCAGTCCTTGTGTGTGTGCAAACACTCCCACAAGCACACACATGCACACACACATCACACACATACATCACACTCACATCACATCACACGTATACACACATCACACACACACACATCACAGGCACAAACACATCACATACACACATCACACACATCACATGTACACACATCACATGCACATACTCATCACATGCACATACACATCACATGCACACACATCACATGCACACACACACATCCCATACACACATCACACAAACACATCACATGCACACATCACATGCACACACACATCACATGCACACCCACATCACACGCACACACACATCACATGCACACAATCACATGCACACACATCACACACACCACATGCACACACACAAACATGCACATTAGCACATGCACATTCATATACAAACATGTACACATATTCACACGTGCACGACTGAACTCACCCATTGGCGTACACACACAAGTATGTCAACACCCAATGTGCATGTTCACATACACGTTCACAGGCACATTTGTGCACATAAAACACATACATACAACACACATAACATAGCCACCCATGCACACAAATATTCACACATGTAGGTGCATGCCAAAACACGGGCACACCCACACACATGAGTACACATGCCGGCTCACACAAGCATGGGTGTGAGCACGTAAACGTGCACACACGGTCACACAGAGGTGCAGGGATGTGGATGCAGCTATGCTGAGACAGCACCCACATTTGCATGCACACACAGCTGCACCCATGCACACACACCCTGGTGCATACACAGCAGCCTTCGGTGCATTGGGAAAGAGCTCAGCATGAGCGTTCTTTCCAGAGCTGTGGGGGAAGAGGCGTCCTGTGGGGAGGGGCGTCCCGTCTTAGGTGGAAGGCTGCTGCGGGCAGGGAGGCGGGGACCGGAGCCCCCCCACCAGGATGACAGCTCCCGGCCGACTGTTTGCCTTGGCAGACCAGTCAGGATGCTGCCTCATAAGCTTAATAATGGCTGCCCCCCTTTTAATTTGTTTGACCTTGACGACAATAATTTATTATATGCACTGGAGCGCTGTCATCGTTTTTCTCCTGATTCATAAACAAAGCACTTGGCCTGGCTTCCTCCTCCACTCCCGAGCTCGGGGCCTTCTTCAGTCCACGGCGGCTGCCCGGGGCGCAGGCAGGGCCGAGTGCCGCGCGGGGCTCCCTCTGACGGGGGCCTTTGGTGCTGCCTAGGGCTGATCCCTGAGGTTCCCAGCGCAGGCTCCTGGGCACCCGGATGAAGGCTGGAAGGAGGCAGAGCAGGACTGGCCAGCCTGGGCGCAGGCCCGGGGGCACCGGGGAGCGGGCCAGGTCTCCAGAGCCCCCGAAGGGCCCTGGGCAGGGTCTCCGGCTCGCTCACCACCGCCTGGTTCTCTCTCTTGCAGAGGAGCCCACGTTCCGCTGTGACGAGTGTGACGAGCTCTTCCCGTCCAAGCTGGACCTGCGGCGCCACAAGAAGTACACGTGTGGCTCGGTGGGGGCCGCGCTCTACGAGGGCCTGGCTGAGGAGCTCAAGCCTGAGGGCCTAGGCGGTGGCAGCAGCCAAGCCCACGAGTGCAAGGACTGTGAGCGGATGTTCCCCAGCAAGTACAGGTGCCGCCGCCTCCCCTCCTCAGTCTCCTCTACTCAGTCCCCTCGACTCAGTCTCCCTCCCCTCAGTGTCTCCCCCCCATCCCCCCTCCTCTCAGTCTCCCTCCCCTCAGTCCCTCCCCTCAGCCTCCTCCCCTCAGTCTCCCTCCCTGTCCTTCCCCTGCCTCACCTTCCCTGACAGGTGGAGACAAAGGGCCCCTAGTGTGACATACCCTGGGGACATGTGCGCGGGCCCCCATGGCTGGCACACTGGCGCTGCGGGCAGAGCAGGTGCAGGAGCACGTGGCTGGAGCCGCAGGTGTCCCCTGGCTCTGACCTCAAATGTCGGGACCCCCAGAAAACTGTCTCCTGGGCTCAGGGCCCTGCACCACCTGGGCTACCCTTCAGGGAGAAACTAGAAAGGAGAAGAAACCCAGGCCAGAGCCTGAGACCTAGAGCCACTCAGCCCAGGGTGTTTCTGCAGGGAGGTCCCAGGCTGGGATGGAGGTGGCAGCATGGACACCGACACCAGGGGATTCATGCTGGCCCCGCCCTCCTGACACACAGGCAACTCCTTCCCAGACGGTGGCCAAGAGTAGGCAGGGGCACCCTATCCCCAGGCCACCAGCCCTGCTCCCCACGGTGGCAGCGGCCTGTGCCAGGAGGGGCCTTAGAGACGAGCAGGCCCAGGCTGGCCCTCCCCTGCCCCGAGGCCAGGCAGCAGCCAGGATCTGGAGCCTAGGTGGCCTTGGGGACCTGTGTGACCCCCTGGGAAAGGCAAGATTCCTGGTCTCTGTGGGGAGTGAAACTGGGACATTCACTCCAGCGCTGCAGGAGCTATGGAGGCCCTTCCAGCACGGGCCCCTCCTCCTGCCTCTGAGGATTTCCTCCAGGACAGCCTCGCAAAGTCAGAGCAAAGCCCATCAGGCCGCTACCCGGCTGTGTGATTGCTGGGGATTACCGCCCACCCCCACGCCGACCCCCGGGGACGGCAAACCCTCCACCCGGAACAGATGACTGAGAAAATAAGCATTTGGGCAAATCCCGACTGCGACCCTTCCCAGTAAACGCCGCTCAAGAGGGTCCCTGTTTTCTTTACATAAACACATAAATCACAATTAACAACAGGGGAAAAGATACAGTCTCCTGATGCTCAGGAACCAGGCGGTTCTGATCGGAATGGATGGCCGGCCCCGTAATTAACGAGCCGTGATATATCACTGCTTTGCTCATGAAGATTAACGGTCCTCCCTGGGACTGGGGAAGCCGGGGGTCCCCCGAGAGCCGGAAATTAGAGCGGCTCCTTCATCCAAGTGGAGGGTCCCTCCGAGCAGTTGTGCTCTGCAGGCTTCGTGTCACCTGGAGACCCCCGTGTGACTCCTGGCCTGCCTCCCCGGCGTGTGCCCAGCACTGAGGGGCGTCCTTGGGTTTCAGGGACTTGCCCCACTCCTGGGTTCATGCCAATGTTGAACCATCTTTTTCTCAGGCCCAAGCTTAGCCTCAAGGCCAGGACCATCTTGAGAGGCAGCCAGGGAGTGTGGGCTGGGGTCCCGCCCTGCCTCCGGCTGCCCTGGAGGTGGTCTTGGGTGAGGGATGGCATTCTCCAGGCACCAGCTTACTCATCTGCTAGGGGGAAGGCCGCCTCTGCCCCTCACCCCAGGCCACCACAGAGAGAAGGTAGACAGGGAGACTCCAGCACAGCCCTGATCCGCCGACAGTGTGGCGGGGGCCCCGAGGGGGCGCTGGGAACAGCCTCTGTGGGGCTGGGGTCCCCATCCAGGGCAAGGGGCAGCAGCCGGGCCCCGCAGTGACCCGGTCCTCTGTGCAGCCTGGAGCAGCACATGGTCGTCCACACGGAGGAGCGAGAATACAAATGTGACCAGTGCCCCAAGGCCTTCAACTGGAAGTCCAACCTCATCCGCCACCAGATGTCCCACGACAGCGGCAAACGCTTCGAATGTGAAAACTGCGTGAAGGTAACACTGGGGCAGGCCCATCCCAGCCCCAACGCAGCAGAAGCCCCCATGCTCCCTACACCCCGGCCCACCTGCACATGGAGCGTGGCGGAGCAGGTTGGAGGCCCCGGGGTCACACGGGCCTTGCATGGTACTAGGAAGGAAAGGAAGTCTCAGGGAAGACTGACCCCCAGCTCAGAAAGATCAGGGCAAGACCAGAACCCAGGCTCCTCCAGGGCTCAGCTCCTGCCTTCCTGCCAGTGTGGAAGGAAGAGGCTGGCAGGGGTGAGCTTCCACCCCCAGCCCCCCAAGGCCACAGTGCCACCACTGAAGACGCTTGCTGTAGCCCTGTCTCATGCCGTCTCATGGCCACAGTTCAGAAATTGCTCTGGAGGAAAGCCGGCCAAGGAGGCTCCGTGGCCCACCTGAGGCCATCCAGGGGGTCGCTGCTACAGCAGAGACCTGTCCCGGCCTGCTCAGGGCAGAGGGAAACGTGACGAGAAAGACAGGCAGGGCCCTGCCCTGGTGGCCG
The DNA here is from genome assembly GCF_009761245.1 of Sapajus apella. Classification (NCBI taxonomy): domain Eukaryota; kingdom Metazoa; phylum Chordata; class Mammalia; order Primates; family Cebidae; genus Sapajus; species Sapajus apella. The sequence goes on from NW_022437067.1 coordinate 2,264,100, forward strand.
TTGGCCCAGCAGCCAGAACCACGCCCAGGCGGGTGTCCACGTGGGGCACGAGCCCACAGCGTCCCTCTCTCCAGGTGTTCACGGACCCCAGCAACCTTCAGCGGCACATTCGCTCCCAGCACGTGGGCGCCCGGGCCCACGCCTGCCCCGACTGCGGGAAGACCTTTGCCACGTCCTCCGGCCTGAAGCAGCACAAACACATCCATAGCACGGTGAAACCTTTCATATGTAAGTGGTCGCCCAGCCTGGCTGCCCGCCCTCTGGGTGCACAGATTGCCGTGGGGTCAGGCCAAAGTGTGCCATCCCCCAAGGTCTCCCCACATCCAGGGGACCCGTTTGTTTACAGAGCACTCCTGGCAGGTTCTGACATTTCTGCCATGTGCAGCCGGCCCCGGCAGGCACCCTTGGTGTTCGCCCCTCACTCCCCCTGCTCCCTGTCCTGCCGTCCTCGACAGCACCCCTTGCTTCAGCTCACAGGGGCTAGAGGGGGCCAGTGTGTGATGCGAGGGACCAGGGTCCTGCAGAAGGAGCCGGCCCCTCCCTCGCTGTGGCTACTCCTGTCCCCCAAACTCACTCCCTGCCCTTGCCGAGCTCCAGAAGGATGTGCATGTGACAGTCCCCACAGACACCCATGGGGATTGTCAGGGCGGTGTCTCTAGTGGCCCAGTGTGTGCCCAGTGCTGTTCCACTGTTCCAGTGCAGGGCCAGCCCTGAATCAAAGAGCCGCTGTCTTTAGGGGACTCGCACACTAAAGGAGGAGACAGCAAGGTGGCAGGCACGGCTCCGGGTGCGGCTCTGCGGGCCACAGCCTCACAGGGGGCTGGGCTGGCAGCCTGGCATGGGAGCTGCGCCTGCCTGTTCACCAAGAGGCGTTCTAGCAGAGACGCAGGGAGAGGGAGCCCTGGGCACCTGTGGGGGGGCTCAGGAGGGAGCTGTGAGCATAGAGGCCCCGAGGCGCGGCTGTGTTTGAGAAATGAGTGAGGGGATGAGAAGAAAGGGCCAGGCGGTAGCTCACGCCCATAATCCCAGCACTTTGGGCTGCCCAGATGGGAAGATCACTTGAGGCCAGGAGTTCGAGACCAGCCTGAGCAACGTAGCAAGACCCTGTTTCTACCAAAAAAAAAAAAAAAAGTTTTTTAATTAGCCAAGCATGGTAGCGTGTGCCTGCGGTCCCAGCTCTCAGGGGGCTAAGGGGGGGGCGGATGTCTTGAGCCCAAGAGGTCGAGGCTACGGTGAGCCAAGATCACGCCACCGCACCCCAGCCTGGGCAACAGAGCAACACTCTGTCTCTAAGGAAATAAAAATAAAAGAGAGGTAAGCGGTCACCAGGGCCAGGTCCTGGGGGCCTTGTGGGCCAGTGCTGCGACTTTGACCCTGATTCTCAGTGAGGTCAGAAGCCCCTGCAGGCTCCTGTCTGCTGAGTCACGGCTTCCCAAGCCTTCACACAGCACCCTCACAGAAGCCTGGGGAGGGGCCCTTCTGTGTGACCATGCGCTCCAGGCCAGGCTGTGGAGCCCAGACTTTAGCTCCAGGGGCCTGGCTCCTGGCCCGGGGCTGGGTGACTTGAGCCTTCCAGCCTCTGTGGCATCTGTGTGGAGAGAGGGGGGCGCTGGGAGCTTGGGAACCTGGGCTCAGGCATTCTCGCCGGTGTGGGCCACTCAGGCACTGACCGATGCCCACCAGCCAGCCAGGCCCCTGTCAGCACCTGGGTTGTGCCTGTCCCATCCACCGCACAAGCCCCAGCATTGAGCTGTCCTGCTAGGGGTGACTCAGCCCCAGCCCAACCTGGACCTCACGCCCCCTCCAGCTGAGAACCAAGGGGAGGAGGAGCTCTGCCTGCCGGCCACTCCACAAGTGCCATTTTCCCATTTGCTGACCACCGACCTCCCAGGAGGAGCATGCCTGGTGTGTGCCCGGCTCCAGCGCCCCGCCGCATAGCACGCCTTCCCTCTGGGAGAAAACAGTACGGGCAAGCTGGGCGGGAGCCGGGGGAGGGACATGACCACCCCCAGATGCAGTGACTCCCACTGTGAGATCAGCACCAGTGAGCGCCTCAGATGACAGCCTGGAGCTCTGTAGCAAGCTCAGAAGGTTGAAACATCCCTGCGTCTCTGGGCGTGCAGACAAGCTTTCTAAAGTCCATTGCATCGTATTAATGACAAATGTCCAGGAGCTGCAGCACCCGGGGCATTCCAGCCCTCAGCTCCCACCATGCCGCAAACACTCCCCTCCTTGCGTGGTGGAGACGGGACAGGGAAGTCCGGCTAGCCCTGTTCAGCCTCAGCAGCTCTTGGACCCCTTGTCCACACTCCAGGATCACCTTTGTGGCTTGGCTTTTGGCTAAGGAGATGAAGCTAAAAGGAAAACTCGGGATGTGGCCAGATTGGATGTATGAAGGTCTCATTCACTTAGAAATTAGGTCAGACACAGGCGACGCAGCCCCGGCCTCTCCCAGGCCGTGACACAGCATCCTTTGGTGCACACGCAAAGGGGGTCTTCAGGCTTGGAGAGGAGAATTTGCGAACAAGCAAGGGAGTCCAAACAGCGTGGCCCTTTCCGAGAACAGTCAGTGCTTGCAGGAGAGGTCACAGCGGTGCCGGTGCTCACGGGCAGGCTCCGCGTCCACCTGCCGGCTGGGTACAGGCAGATGGAGGAAGCCCGGGTCCCCACCTCGCTGGCCAGATGGAGGGGTTGTCACTCCTGGTGATGTCTTTCCCACCAAGGAGCTCACCTGTGCACTGGGGTCTGTACGCACGTGTGTGTGCATATGAGTGTGTGCGTGTGCATGTGCCTGTGTGTGTAAGAGAAAGGGGGCGTAGGGAGAGAGGAGAGGAGGACAGGAGAGAGGGGACATGTATCTGGGCATGGGGCGGACAGGCTCACATGGGCACTTTTCACGAAGGGCCTTTGCGCTAATTGTGCACGTGCGTACATGAGTGTATGAGTGTGGGCACTGAGTTGGTGCGTGTATCAGTGTGTATGAGTTCTGTATGAGCAAGTGTGAGTGTGCATTCACACAGATACCCTGCCAGGAGAAGAAACTGCTGACCGGGCGAGCCCTGGCCTGGACCCCTCCCATCTTGGCAGGGCCCCGGGAGGCTCCCTCTGCAGGGGCTGGCTGCCCAGGCCGTCCTCCGCCCCTTCAGGCAGCTGCCTCCCTCTGCCAGCTCCAAACCAGCTGAGGCCATCCCCAGGGTCCAGGACCTTCCCCTGCAGGGACCTCTGTCTCTCAAGGCCTCTCTTCTTCCCCAGCCCTTCTGCCGAGCCCCCCATCAATGAGCAGATGGGTGGGAACCCATGGTCCCTGAACCCAAGCACAGCCGCTTACCCAGGAGGCCCCTCCTCGGAGCTGCCCTGGGCCAGAGGCTGCTCAAAGCCAGTCTCCAAGTCCAGATGGCAGCAGCCACTGACCAGGTACCACCAGGACCTGCCAAAGGCCGGGCCAGAGTCAGGGTGTGCTTGTGTGGCCAGCAGGGCCTGAGCACCTCCCTCAGGGCCAGGCAGGCGACCAGGGGTATTTATAGGTCCACCCTGTGGAGGGTCACCTCTCCATCAGCGAGGGCAGATGTGATGGAACGAGACAAAGTTTCTCCCCTCAGCCTTGAAAACGCCCCGCCAGGCTGGATGGGCAGGAAGCTAGAGCGGGTAGTAGAAATAGATGTTGTGATCAGAGAACACGGTGATCTCAGAGAAAGCTCCCAGCTGGCATCGCCTGAGATCAGGCGGCCGAGGGTGAGCAGGAAGCGTGCTGGAAGCATTGTTTCCACAGGGCTGTGTGGAGGAAGCAAATTGTCCTATAGAGAAAGACGCTCGCCGGGGCGTGTGTGTGTGTGCGCGTGTGTGTGTGTGTATGTGGTGGGTGTTGGCGTGCATGTGTGTACATGTGAGTGCATGTGTGTATACGTGTGTGTGGTGGGTGTGTGTGCGTGCATATGTGTGTACATTGTGTGGTGGTTGTGTGTGTGCATGTGTGTGTATGTGTGTGGTGGTGTGGGGGGCATGTGCGTGTACGTGTGTGTGGTGGTTGTGTGTGTGTGAATGTGTGTGTGTTCCTCCCTTTCTCCTTAGAAAAACAAGAGGCGAAAGACAAGCTGGCAATTCACTGACACCGTTCACAGGCCTTTAGGAAAATGGCCGGGGCCCCCAGGCCTCTGGGTCCAGAGTCTGGCTGGGCCAGCACTGCCCTCTCCTGTTGAGAGAAGATGCTGGCACTCGCCGGCCAGAGCCAGGCACTGGCGCCGCCATCCCAGTCCAGGAGGTTCTCAGGAGTAGGATGTTCACTTTCTCAGGCAGAGAAAAGTCCCTCTGAGTAGGGCCCTGCCCGGGTTGACCTCCTGTGCCTGTCAACCTCTAGCCGTCTCCAAAGGGTGGCCCTGTACTGCCAGGAGCCCCAAAGTCTGGACTCCCTGACTTGGGGCCTCCTGAGAACCTCAAGAACTGTCTATGTCACCCCAGAGGCTGCCTTCTTCTGGGGTGCAGGTGGCAGGACCTGGGGCAGAGAGAGGAGGCGGGAGACCGCTGGTAACACTGTGAACTTCTAGATAGCAGGAGACTCAGGCTGTGTGCTCAGTGCCCTGCTCCCACCCCTGCTGGAAAAGCAGCAGAAGTGAAGAGGAAGGCAGGGCGTGCCCTGAGCCAGCTTGCCCCGAATCCACTGATGGAGTGGCAGACACCATCACATGCCTTCGCTTTGCCCGTGGCCCGCCCTGGGGAGCAGGCTCGCCTTCGTCAGGGGCTTCTGAAAATCTTGGCTCCCAAACTAGCAACACCATGGGGGAGGAGGGTGGGGACAGCAGTGGCGAGCCCATTCTCCAGCAGAGAGGGTGGAGGACGGCAGGGTCTGGACCAACCAGCCCTGGGATCTGTGCTGGTCATGGGAGGCTAGCCTTGGGGTGGGCGCATGCACCCTCACGTATGTTTCCACATGCTCATGTGTGCACAAGTGCGCACACTCAGACATGCACACTCACAGAATACCCACATGCCTGCCCCCCACACACGCATGCAACTGCCTCATATGTGAGTGTATGCAGACACACACGCATGCACAGTACCCGTGGGCGCGCACCCGGACAGCGGCTTCCCGCCCGGGCCTGCCCCTCCCGTGGCGGGCTTCCTGGTCATTTCACGCGGTTCGTTTGGCCTCTGCTGCTGTTTCAGGTGAGGTCTGCCACAAGTCCTACACGCAGTTCTCCAACCTGTGCCGGCACAAGCGGATGCACGCCGACTGCCGCACGCAGATCAAGTGCAAGGACTGTGGGCAGATGTTCAGCACTACCTCCTCCCTCAACAAGCACCGGCGCTTCTGCGAGGGCAAGAACCATTACACGCCAGGCGGCATCTTCGCCCCGGGCCTGCCCTTGACCCCCAGCCCCATGATGGACAAGGCAAAACCCTCCCCCAACCTCAACCACGCCAGCCTGGGCTTCAGCGAGTACTTCCCCTCCAGGCCGCACCCGGGGAGCCTGCCCTTCTCCACTGCGCCTCCCGCGTTCCCCACGCTCACCCCCGGCTTCCCGGGCATCTTTCCTCCGTCCTTGTACCCTCGGCCGCCTCTGCTACCTCCCACGCCACTGCTCAAGAGCCCCCTGAACCACACCCAGGACGCCAAGCTGCCCAGCCCCCTGGGGAACCCGGCCCTGCCCCTGGTGTCCGCCGTCAGCAACAGCAGCCAGGGCACCCCGGCAGCCCCGGGCCCTGAGGAGAAGTTCGAGAGCCGCCTGGAGGACTCCCGAGTGGAGAAGCTGAAGGCCAGGAGCAGCGACGTGTCGGACGGCAGCGACTTTGAGGACGTCAACACCACCACAGGGACCGACCTGGACACCACCACGGGGACAGGCTCGGACCTGGACAGCGACGTGGACAGCGACCCCGACAAGGGGAAGGGCAGGGGCAAGTCGGCCGAGGGCAAGCCCGAGTTTGGGGGCGGCCTGGCGCCCACGGGGGCCCCCAACAGCGTGGCCGAGGTGCCCGTCTTCTACTCCCAGCACTCATTCTTCCCGCCGCCTGACGAGCAGCTGCTGACCGCCACGGGCGCCGCCGGGGACTCCATCAAGGCCATCGCGTCCATCGCCGAGAAGTACTTCGGCCCGGGCTTCATGGGGATGCAGGAGAAGAAGCTGGGCTCGCTGCCCTACCACTCGGCCTTCCCCTTCCAGTTCCTGCCCAACTTTCCCCACTCCCTCTACCCCTTCACGGACCGAGCCCTTGCCCACAACCTGCTCGTCAAGACGGAGCCCAAGTCTCCCCGGGACGTCCTGAAGGCGGGCGTCCCCAGCGCCGAGTGTCCCTTCGATCTCACCACCAAGCCCAAGGACGTGAAGCCCATCCTGCCCGTGCCCAAGGGCCCTTCGGCACCCTCGTCCAGCGAGGAGCAGCCGCTGGACCTGAGCATCGGCAGCCGGGCCCGCGCCAGCCAGAACGGCGGCGGGCGGGAGCCACGGAAGAACCACGTCTACGGGGAGCGCAAGCTGGGCGCCGGTGAGGGGCTGCCCCAGGTGTGCCCGGCGCGGATGCCCCAGCAGCCCCCGCTCCACTATGCCAAGCCCTCGCCCTTCTTCATGGACCCCATCTACAGGTATTCTGCGCCCCGGCCTCACCCATTCTCCCTGGGGTGGGCAGTGCAGGGCGGACTCAGGGCATGGTGGTGTCTCTTTCAATGTTCTCCCCCGGCCTTTGCTGACTTCAGGAAGATGCCCCCATTTTTGGGGGGATCTGCACCCCTCAGGAGGGATGCCTGGCTTGGCTGCTCCTAAGCCAAGTGCCCGGCCCGGGCCATGTTTGGTAGGCCAGGACAGGTGCTCCCGGACACATGCGGTTTTCTTGCACTGATGACCACTCAGATGTCCCACTGCTGGCCTTAAGGCCTTCCTACCCCTAGTAACCCCTCCCACCCCAACTCCAACCCCTCCTTGGCCCTCCCCTGCACCCCTCTCTCCAGCTGTCTCACTGGTCCAGCTCCCCTGAGCCTCCACCTGCAGAAGTCAGAGGGGCCTGGGCTGAGTGCTGCCTGCCTGTCCTGAGTGCTCCTGCCACTGGAGCCAGAGCATCAGGGGAGTGGGGAGAGGGGAGAGGGGTGTCTTTCTGGGGTCCCAGGGGGAATCAGAGAAGGAGCCAGTGGTCCTTGGAGGGGAGAAGGAGGGGCATAGGGAGCAGGCATTGGATGGTTTTCTCGGCACCAGTGCACAGTGTCTTTGATGCCCCTCTTGGGGAAAGGTGAGCTTAATGCCACTCCCTGATTTCTGGACAGGTTCGCCCCTCCCTAGAATACAGGTGGGTTGGGAGAGCAGGCCCAGGCTTGGGGAGGGTCCTGCCCCCACCCACACATGTCTCTGTGCTGCCCGCTTCGCCGTGCAAGGAGATGGGAAGGCCACCCTGAGGAACTCCCGACCGAATAAAGCAAAAGCGGCCAGTCCTAGAGATGCTGGGGGGGGCTGTGTCTTGGAGGGGGCAGTAGGTTTATCAAAACGGTCTCAGTGACAGCAAAGAGGCTCCCAAGTCCAGCCCTCGCTGTGGGACCCAGGCAGACGGAGAAGAGCTGGCCTCCTTCGGGAACCGCCAAGCCAAAGGAGGGTCCGCGATGGCCCTGCCCGCCGCCTCTGTTTACCACCAGAGGTTTGCACTGTGATGCAGGGAGCAGGCTTGTCACTGGCATCTGGGGAAGGTTCTGGAACTATAATCTCCAGCAGCCCCGGAGGGTTAGGGCCCTGTCCAGGTGCCGCCGGGGCCCCTGGTGACCTCCCCAGGACAGATACCTGTCAGCCACTCACGTTCATCAGCACACTCAGGCAGCATGCCCCGTGCCAAGGGCCAGGTCAGGGGAGGGGCCTCGAGCTCTGCTGTGAGCAGGTCCAGGGACCCCCATGAGAGCGGCCCCCACTCAGGCAGGGCTGACCAGCCAGTTGGCAGGAGGCCAGGTGCACGGGACCCTCAGCAGACTCCAGGCTCCTGTGTTCGCCCTCGTGACCTGCATGGCTGCTGGCAGCCGAGGGTCTTCGAAGGCACTTGGGGGGAACGTGGAGGTGATGGGAGGTGAACGGGAACCACCAAGGGAGCATGTTCAGGGGCAGGCGGTGAAGGGAGGGTCTGTTTAGGGGGCCGGTAGGCTGGGCCCCCACATCCCCAAGGCCCACAGAGGAGTCTGGTGGGAGTTGGGGCAGCCCCAGCGCAGTCCACACTGTGGCCTTGTGACTGGCCAGGCATACGGACAGGCGGGGCGGGCAGCTCGGCGGGGCGGGCAGCTCGGTCGGTGTGGTACGTAACCCTCTGTGCTGTTGTCCAGCAGGGTAGAAAAGCGGAAGGTCACAGACCCCGTGGGAGCCCTGAAGGAGAAGTACCTGCGGCCATCCCCGCTGCTCTTCCATCCCCAGGTACGACCCCAGCGCAGGCCAGGGCACCCGGTGACGACCCGCACACCAGTGGCCCCACCGCCCGGTGGCCCAGGCTCAGTGGCCAGGCTGGAGTGGGAGTTCCCGTCCAGGCTGCCGCATGCACAGAGGCCCTCAAAAGCAGGGAAGGATTCTCTCCCTGTGGTCCCTCAGGGCACTGTCGGCTGGAGAGGTTGAGGACGGAGAGCGGTCCTCACAGGGCAGCCCCAGGGACCTCTCTGACCCCTGGCTCTGGGCTCCAGGAAGGAGAAGGAGCTTCAGTGGCACCGTGGGCAGGGCCTGAAGGAGCAAGTGCAGTGATTGTGAATGAGGGGAGCAGCCTCGGGCGGCAGCGCAGGGCACAGCGTGGGAGCGCTCTCTCGGGTGCCCAAGACCTGAGTATGTTCAAAGGGAGGAGAGGAAGGGCCTGAGCGTGCAGAGGGGGGCACAGAGCCAGGCCCCAGGGGGGTGGTGGGCAGGGGGTCAGGAAAGAGACCCAGAGAGCCCCAAAGTCTGGTTAGGTGGGTGCAGACCCTGCCAGGCTCCTGCCAGCCCCTGAGGCCACATCCTGGGAGCAAAGTAGTGGGCAGGCAGCACGACCAAGGCAGAGCTCCCGATCTCCTGCCCCTACTGACTTGGTCTCATTGCTGGGAGCCTGGCTCCTTCCGCAGCACTGGGGGCTGCACCTGGGGAGGGTCCTGGGGTGGCACGGTGGGCCTGGCCCTGCCTGAGACTGCAGACCAGGCCGGGGCATTGTTCTCTCTCGGCGTTCCCGCCATGGACGGGCCCCCGCCAGTTTGTGAAACCTGCACCCAGCCTGAGTTCACAGCTAAACTTAGCGCCTCCCATTGTTTCCACGGGGCCATGGAGTTTGGTTAATAACTTCCCCCGATTTTCCTCGGGATGGGCTGGAAAGAGCCACAGGCCAGCCAGGCGCATCCTGTGTTTGTGTTTGCCCGGGGAGCGAGGCTTGGAATATCTGATCGGGCCGAGCTGGGCGGGAGAGGCCCACCCAGGCCCGAGGAAGGGAGCCTGGTGGGGGGTGGCTGCCATTGTCCCTCCTGCCCGCTACCCCCACGGGCCGGCCACCCCCGCTGCCTGTCCCTGCGGTCCGGAACCAGGAGATGGGGGCGGGAAGAGAGAGACGACTGATAAGTCACCAAATGGTCTAAGGTTGGGCCATCACTCGGGCGGAAGGCACCAATTCCTAATGGCCTCGGTGAAGCCCAGAGCCGTGGCCGTGCGAAGGCCGCAGCCCCTGCTGTCCAGGCTGCTCCAGGTTGCGGAGGCCCAGCTGATGGCTCAGGGAGCAAGGCAGCTTCCATCTGCCCATTACTGGTTCTCACCAGGACGAGAACAGTCCTGACCCCCGCAGCCTGGGTGGGGCTGGAAGGGGCCGGAGGGGAGTCCTCGGCCTCTTGCAGATGAACACGAGTTTCTACTCATTAATTACTTTCTGGGTATTTTTATTGTAATCAGTCAGTTGTTCCCCAAATAGCAAAATGTCCCCACCCCAGGGGCCTGCGGTCTCTGGGTAGCATTTGCAGAAAGCCCTCTACTCCCTGCCAGTAGCAGCTGGGCAATCCCAGGCAAGCGAGTCTCTAAAAAGCTGAGTGCTGGGTGCCAGGCTCTCGGATGCTGAGAGACCCCAGCCATGTGGCGGGATAGTTTTGTTTGCCAGTGGGCAGCCAGGGCCAGCGTCTTGCTGTAACGAGGCAGGTTACCCCTGTGAAGCTGGCTCTGAGCATCACTCTGAGGCAGCGAGCCCCAAACGAGGGCCCTGGATGAGGCGGGTCCCCATCTGCCCTGCCTCTCATCCCCACACCCATTTCGTGGCCGCTGGGTGCCAAGGACCCACACCCTGACCAGTTTCTCCCAGTAACCCCCGTACATGGAGACCACAAACTCTCCCTTCCATCTCCATAAGCTCCTGCCCAGCGCTTCCCCTCCCTCACCACAGGGGAGGCAGGTTGCACATATACCTGTTTAGGAAAGGTGTCTGGAGGGCCCTGTGGGTCAGGCCTTGGGCCCTGGGGATGCTGGTTCCCCCGTTCAGCAGTGGGTGTGTGGTGTTTGTTCCTTCTGCTGCCTTTTGCTACCCCTCAGGGGATGAGGAAGGCTCTTCCTTTTCAGCCCCCGCCCAGCCCCCCATAGGGCCTGGCACACAGCAGGTATCACAGGGTGGCCGTTTCCTTCCCCACTGGGTGCTGCTCTGGGTCTTCAAAGGCAAAGGGAGTGGGAGAGGTGGGGCTGACACTCAGCAGCTCCATCAGCCTGGCCCCTCCCCTCTCCTGTCACTAGGGCAGGAGATCTCAGTGGGGCCAGCACAGTCTGGAATTCTGATCAGAGCTCTGCCCACTGGGTGGAAATGACTAATCCCATGCTTCTACCTTCCTAATCGAGCCAGCCCTGGGCATCTCCAGGGAGCAGAGAGGCAGCTGCTAGTGCCTATATCAAATCATCCTGTGTCGTGTGACATGTGGCGTTATTATTTTGAATATTTCCTTTGTGGGATTAAGTCTTAAAGCGGCTGTTGAATTCCTCTTTGGTACTTTGCCTGCAATTATGGCATGCTGCCACTTGGTGGCGGTGGCTCTGCAGGCCCATGAGCTATACTTTAAGCTGAGATTCAGGTTGTTATTTTAATTTTTCAAGGCTAAAAAAATACAATTTTTAATGTTAAACTAGATGTAATTCTGCATTTAACCCAAACTAGCCAACCAGAAGTCATGGCCAGGGGTCAAGTCAGCTGGGCGTTTTGCTGGCCTGGGTCAAATAAGGGGTTAGGTCATCAGAAGCATCAGCTGTCTGTGTCACTCCGGTCACACCCAGGCCAGGCAGGGAGGCTGCTCCTGCAGGCGAGACCCTAAACTGTAAACGGGGGACCCAGGGAAGGACGAGAGCAGGGCTGGCTGCAGAAAGGTGAAAGGATCTAACCCAGGGTCCAAGGAGCCTCTAGGAGACACTGCTTCCACTGCCCACCTGAGCACCCCAGGATGTGCTGTCCTACAGAACCCCCAGCAGTGCAGCCACTCAGGACAGGTGAGAGCCCAGCTGAGTCCATAACCTCTCGCTCTTATGCCCACAGATGTCAGCCATAGAGACCATGACAGAGAAGCTGGAGAGCTTTGCAGCCATGAAGGCCGACTCCGGCAGCTCCCTGCAGCCCCTCCCCCACCACCCCTTCAACTTCCGGTCCCCACCCCCAACGCTCTCCGACCCCATCCTCAGGAAGGGCAAGGAGCGATACACGTGCAGGTGAGGGGTCCCGGGGTGCAGCTGGGACAGCCCCGGGGGGGCCTGAGTGTGGCACATGTGGCCATGAACCTGTGCTCCCAGGAAAACTCAGGGTCCCAGCCACAGGGAAGCACAGCGCCTGTAATCAGTCAGTCACCTACTTGAAGTCATACTTCGCAAATAAGTGACATGGTGGCCTCCCCTGCCTCCCACCATGCCGTGCTCATGTGAGCTCAAGAAAATGCAACCTTGGCCCAGCCTGACACGGGAAGGCCGAGGCTGAGGGGTGCTGGTCAGCGACGAACCTCAGTGCTTGGGGGGATGGGAAACCCAGCGCAACAGGCTGAGCTGATTTCTCCAATGTCGGGATGATACCTTCCCGGCCGCCTTGTGCTGTGCAGGCCTGTCCCAGTCAGCCAGAGCCCTCCCTGTCTGCCGCTGGACCGAGGGGCCGAGATGCTTCAGGGGACAGGGGCTGGTCCTGCTCCGGTGGCCGACAGCAGGCTGCTCTATAACTGGGGCTAGGCTTCAGGGCAGCAGAAGGGACTGAAACCAGGATGCTGGGGTGGGGGCCACCTGTCACATGGCCATCAGGTGTGAGACCTCGAGCATTAGCGTGAAACCGTTTCTAGGAAATGGCCATGTGAGCCTGCCCTAACACTCCCTCGCCCTCCCCACCTCCCTCCACCCCAGGTACTGTGGGAAGATCTTCCCCAGATCAGCCAATCTCACCAGACACCTGAGGACGCACACCGGGGAGCAGCCGTACAGGTAGGAGCTGCCTGGGCCGGGTGTGGGGAGCAGGGCCGCCTGCCTCCGTGTGCGCACGGCTGACCCACTCCTAGGAGTAAATGTGCCCTTCCCAGGCTCCCTGCTGGAGTGAGCATGCAGTGGGCGGGGCTCGGTGCTCAGTTCTGGTCACTCTGTCCCTCCTGTCTCGACCTCATCAGGATGTTGTGAGGATGAGGCAGGAGGTGCCCAGGAACCTGCTGGAAGGCACCTGCCTGGCTCTCGAAGATTCGAGGGAGCAGCTCTCCACCCAACCTGGGGTGTCCACTGGGGCAGGGGATCCTCATCAGAGCAGGGCTGACCAGAGCTAAGGCCTGGAGGGTCCACGTGGGAGAAAACCTCAGCTTCCCCACACCCAGCCCAACTCTGTTCTTCTCACAACGGCTGTAGCTTCCCCCACAGCCCCACTCCTGGGGGGCCAGGGAATGGGCCAAAGGCAGGGTGGGTCTCCGTACAAATGTGGGTCCCCGCCCCCAGCTTGGAGCCCACTGAGGGATTCCGCTGGGGTCCCTGGGACAGCCCTGGATGGCAAGCGGTGTGTCCGTTTCCAGGATCCCACCATGCTCCTCTCACCTGAGCAGCCAGCTGCACCTGCAGAGAGCAGTCACCCAGCTCATCAGGATGGGGGAGGCATTGAATTTGGGGCTCACAACAGCCTCCCAAAGAAGCCTGTCATTCCATTTCAAAGATGAGGTGTCCGAGGCTCAGAGACGCCCTGTGACTCACCGGGGTCAGGGCCTGGGAGTGAGCATGTTAAGTGAGAACCCCAGACAGTGGTAACCGGGAGGTGAATGGTGAAATGCTGGCTTAGTGACACAGGCAGGCTGTGTCTGTTCACAGAGGCCATTGCGGACAAAGAGTGTTTCACACACGTAAGATTTCTCAACTCTGACCACACAGAGCTAGAGGTCACCAGGAAGGGACCACATGCTAGTGCAGGCACTGGGGGCTCAGTTTGTGTCTCCGTCCCTGGGGAAGGAGGCCAGCTGGGCACCTGCACATGCCGTGCTCACCGAGGCCCACTCTGAGACAGACCAAGCCTCCCCCGCTGCCACAGGGCCATGTCCCCACCCGCAGGGTCAATGGCAGCTCATGCCACCTATGGGTTGTCTGTTCAGTGCCTGCAGCCCTCCCCAGCTCACAGACCCCCCCCACCCCGCTCCTTGCCCACCCTTCAAAAAATAGCGACTTACAACTTAACAAAGGCCAGCAACACAAAGATTTATTTGGTCTGGTCCCTCCCAGAAAGCGAGCTGTGTGTTTTTTCTGTAATGAGAGCCGACTTCTGGACAGCATTGTGTGCTGAGAGCCCCCAGAGGGTCGGGGTGGTGTTTATAGAAGAATTTAATTATCATTGATTTCTTTTGCTCTCTCCAATCTGCGAGTTTCGACTTTGGTAACAATAATTGCTTTGCAAGTTTGTGTTGCAAATCCTGACTTTATCTGGCTCAAGGCAGGTCTGTGCCGAGGGGTTTGGAGCATGCCGTTTTCGTTCTGACACTGGTGGTTTCTGGACTCGCTTTGATAATCAGGAGGATTTTAAGTTAGCGGAGGGAAAGTGCCGGCCATCCCCAGAAGCCCGCCAAGAGGAGCTGGAGCCCCCCAGGCCTGCCCCAGTGTGAGCCCCTCCCCGGTGCCAGCACCCACACGTGTGCCCGCCGCATGTGCGTATGTGTGTGCCCGGAGTGGTCAGGCTGACGCAGCCCGCGCGCAAGCAGGGGGAAGCGGTCTTCTCACGGGTTGCCTGGAGTGGCCGGGTAATCAAACCAGATGACACTGGAAGGCTCTTCCGCTGAAGTCCCTGCCTCCAAAGATCTGCAGTCATTCAGAATGTGTTTCACAGCCCGAGGGAGGGGAAGCAGACCCTTTGGTGCACCGAATCCGTTTCCTGGAGGTCGCTTGGCCGCTGGCTTCCGCTGGCCTACAGATGCTTGAGTGAAGATGGAAGATGAGACGCAGTTAATGTCACTCTTATTTCTTAAAAATAAAAAGCATGTAGGCTTTGTGGGATTGGGGCTGGAGAAGCATAAAGACTGAGCTGGGAATAGGGGCCCTGCTCCCCGGTCAGCCGGCACGGGGTCTCTCTGGGACACTGCGTGGTGGAACCTGGAGTCACTCCCTGGACGCGAGCCTGCTCAGGCTGCCCGGGGCTCCTGGGCCCGAGATTCCCACCTCAGAGCCTCTGGCTTCCTGGTCTGCTGTGGGCTTCTTCCTCCCCGCAGCCTCCGTCCTGCCATCCGTCCGTGTGAAGCTGGAGCACGCAGGGGAGGCAAACTTGTGTCTCCATCAGGCGCTGCAGGCGGCCCATGCCTGCCCATTCTTTTTTCATTTTATTTTTACGGCTGGGTTTCAAAATCTCTTCCTTCTTCCTCTTCCCTCACTTTTATTACAGTCACCAAAAGCAGTGACCCCTGTGGTGGCTGCAGGAGGCCCCACTCGATCCCAGGAAGGAGCTGCCGCCCAGGGCTCTGGGCTCGGGGGCCCTGGCCACCTCCTCCCGACCTGCCCATGCTCTGTTGTCTCCCCCCCGCTGGCTTCCCTGGGAGCACAGCAGGCATGGTCACAGCAAGGTCCTCTCAAGGCCCCGCAGCACACGGGGCCTGGCTGCCCTGCAGGCTCTCCTTCCTTTTGGAGCTCATGGGCTTGTTATTTTACACAGTGAGGCCATCAATTTCACCAGCCGCCTGTCAGCTTATTTACAACGCAGACCCCAGCTGCTCAGAGAACTCTGCTCCCTCGCAGCCCTAGGCTCACAGCTCCTCTAAATTTCAAATGGACTTCTCTGTCTGGGCCATTTATTTAGATTAGAAGTAGGAGAGGGCCACATTCAGGGCTCTCTGCAACCAAATTCAATGCACAGCCTCCTCCGTGGCCCTCCCCAGCCCCAGAGCTTCACACAAGGGACCTGCTCTCCAGGTTCGTGAACAAGCTTCTTTTCCGATCCCATTTCTTACCCCAGATCCCCATTGCTAGGGTTTACGCAGGAGCCATTAGGTGGAGTTTCTGCATGGGTCCCTGCATTTCCAAAGGAACCAGGAACTGTGTGAGCACACATGCAGACAGGCAGGCAGGCAGACAGGCAGATGGACAGACAGACAGGCAAACAGACAGGCAGATGGACAGACAGGCAGGCAGACAGACAGGCAGATGGACAGACAGATAGGCAGATGGACAGACAGGCAGGCAGACAGACAGATGGACAGGCAGGCAGGCAGAGAGACATGTGGGCAGACAGACAGGCAGATGGACAGACAGACGGACAGGCAGGCAGGCATACAGACAAGCGGACATACAGGCAGATGGACAGACAGGCAGGCAGACAGGCAGATGGACAGACAAACAGACAGACAGACAAGCAGGCAGGCAGGCAGACTGGCTGCACCCACGTGCCAGAGAGGCACATGGCCCCACTGGGTGGGAAGCCTCTGGCTGGGCAGAAGCTGAAAGCTCAGACCGGCAGGTGCCTTGCATCCGGGCTGGAGATGCAGGGTCCAGGGAGTCCTTTCTCAGCAGTCAGACTCAAAAGCAGGACAGTCCCGGGCCGGGCACCACCGTTCCAGTCTTAGGCTGTATCAGGATGGGGACATGAGATGATGCTTTTAGGGGTGTAAAATCCCTCCTTTCCGGGTGATTGTGTGGGACTGGTTGGGTAGGGGGCACCCGGGCAGCTCCACCCCAGCAGCTGAAAGGGCTCCATCCTGGGCATTACTCCTCTGTGATTTCACCGGCCGAGTGAAACAAAACCGCAGCGTCGCCCAGGGCAGGTTTTGTGGACAGCCAGGGCACTGCCCGTCGCTGGGCTGCAGGCGGACAGGCTGGGACCTGGGTGCCCAGAGGCAGCTCAGCTGACCCGGGGAGGAGCAGGGGCTCCTGGAGAAGCCCACGGACCAGGCCCCAGGGTTCAGGAGCAGAGGAGGCTGAGGGTCGCGTAGGGGGAGCTCAGGGACTCCCATTGCAAATGGTTCTTTGCCTGCCTACCTGGAGGGTGTCAGTGAGCCTGGCCGCCAGCAAAGGGAGGAAGGTTCAGAACTGAGTGAATGAAGCCTTGCAGCAGCACCGTGGAGGTTCTCAGGACAAAGTGGGTGGGATGTGGAAACTTTGTGGCCAGGACTGGGAGGGAGGGCCTTTCTACCGGGACTGCCTCCCCCTCTCTAGGGGACGCCTAGGTTTTACCAGGCAGCTTGGGGAACGGGATGAGTTGGGGGAGTCACAGGCTCTCAGATTCCTAGGCTACCCTTGGAATGTGAAAGTGTGTGTGTGCCTCTGGGATCAGACAAGCATTCTGCAGGAGTTCTGATGACCACGAGCACACACAATGGTGTACATGCCGGCATGGCACACGTGCACGCCAAGCACACATGTGCAACTGGAGAGCCTGCAGTCAGGGTTCCCTCCACCCTCGCCCAGCTGGGTGCCTCTCAGTAAGCCAGCCCCGGCCCCCCAGGGAGAACCCACGTCTTCATGGAGGCAGCGCACGCGCTTCTGCGGAGCCCGTGGGGTTCCTCCGCAGCCCGCCCCCGGCTCCCCCTCTTCGCTTCAGGCGTGATTTTCCTGCCATTCAGTGCACGTGTTGCTCAGCCCCAGCTCTCAGCTCCGCTCTCTGAAATGAGGGCGAACCACCTCCCTCTCCCTGCCTGCAGGTCACACGTGTGGGGGCTGTGATGGTCACTCCCAGTGCAAGGGCCCCCCACTGAGGGGCCGACACGTGCAGCCCTCTTCTGTCGCTCATCATGACAGCTTCCCGAAGGCAGGGGCCTTGTCTGATAAGCTGGGGGTGTTAGAGTCACGCTCTGCTGGAGGCCGAGGAGGCATCGGGAGGAAGGGGAGTCTCCTCCCAGCTCTCCCACATGCACGGTGCTGGCTGGCAGCAGCCCTGCCCACCCCAGGGGGAATAAAGATGAACCCAGCCCAGGGGCTGGCAGTGCCTGAAGGGGTCAGTGTGGGTCTTTGTGTCCTTAGCAGGGGAGGCAGCCCCCAGCCCTCCATTGATGGATTGGCAAACTGAGGCCCCAGTTGAGCTGAGGCCTGCCCGGGGTCCCCAGCCACCTCGAGGGGCGGAGGAGGGTCTCAGGGAGCGGGTCTCGGCCCCTCCACCTGGGAAACGGGCCCTGCCCATTTCTTTCCATGGAGCAAGGCCGCCCTCTGGAGGCCGCCAGGAGCACGTCACCCTCTGCCCACGGGCCTGGGGGCCAGGGAGACCCAGACAGCAGAGGGCAGGGAACGCTGGAGGGTCAGGGGCACCACATGCCCAGGGGACACGGGGCGCACTCCGACAGGATCTGCCACTCACATAACAGTAGGAGGGTGAACCCCTGCTTCTCGAAGCTGGGGCTGTTTCTAGGGATAGCTTCCCCAGGACGCCTTTGGCTCTCCAGCTCCAGAACCAGCGGCCTCTGGGATATGGCGGGCCAATGTGGCGGACGGGGCGCAGGGCAGAGGCGGACGGGGCACACGGCAGAGGCGTGGGCTCCCTTCCCACCACGCTCTGTGGCCTGGCCTGAGCTGAGGGACGCGTGTGCCTTGCAGGTGTAAGTACTGCGACCGCTCCTTCAGCATCTCCTCCAACCTCCAGCGGCACGTCCGCAACATCCACAACAAGGAGAAGCCCTTCAAGTGCCACCTGTGCAATCGCTGCTTCGGGCAGCAGACCAACCTGGACCGGCACCTCAAGAAGCACGAGCACGAGAATGCCCCAGGTGGGCCCGCGGCGGGGAGGGGCCCAGAGCACCCAGGTGGCAGGCCCCACAGAGGGGGAGGGGAAGAGCAGGGTGGGGGCTCCAGGCAGGGTGGAGGGCCACAGCCTACACCTCAGGAAGCCAGTAGGCACCCCTCAAACCATGGTCACGAAAGAGAACCTGGCACTCTTCGGGTCCCTGAGAAACCTGCCTCCCTAGGGGCACCCAGGTGCACACTGCTCACAACTGGTTTGCTCCAGGGATGGGGGGGTTCAGTGAGAGGCCACTCCTGACGCTCCCGCCCCTCCGCAGTGAGCCAGCACCCCGGGATCCTCACGAACCATCGGGGGACCAGTGCCTCCTCTCCCACCTCAGAGTCGGACAACCACGCACTTTTAGACGAGAAAGAAGACTCTTATTTCTCGGAAATCAGAAACTTCATTGCCAACAGTGAGATGAACCAAGCATCAACGCGAACAGAGAAGCGGTAAGAAAACTAGCTCAGGCTGGGGAAGGTCTGGGCCCAGCCAGCAGCCCTGCGTGGCCACACTCAGAGGGCGCGCACCTCGCCCAGCACCACCCCGGCTCATCCGGTTAGGCACGGTGGCGGCCTCAGAGCAGAGGGTGAGCCTGGGCCCTGGGAAGCTGGGGAAGCTGTGCCGTTCGCCTCAGTCCCTCCCCCGGAGAGTAGGAGCATATGCATCCCTAGCTGCTGACCTCACTGTTAACATGTGTGTGCAAAATGCCAGCCAGGCGACCAAGCTGCCCACAAGTTCAGCCGTACCTCTGAAACTCAAGGACATTTTGATTTAATCTGAGGCACTAAAGGTTTCCAAACCAAAACGCTGCACCTTTAAATATACTCACGTACACACATACATATGTGTACACATGCATGCACCTACAGCCACACATATGTATGCATCCGTGTACATGTACATATACACATGCACAGATGCACACAGGTGCATGCATGTATACATGTGCGGGTGCACAAATACAGGCACGCACATGAACACATGCACACACAGCATACATAATATGTGAATGCAAATGTGACTGTGCATAGATCTACACACATGCATGTGCACACATGCAAGTACATACATGTACCGTGTGCATGTGTACGTCGTGCGTGTTCAGTCGTGTGCACACACATGTGGCTGCCCGTGTACACAGGTGCATGGGTGCACATGTAGACAGAGCAGCAGAACAGTGGCAGAATTCAGATTCAGGAATGTTGGAGCGTGTTCTCTGCAACCTGGCACACCGGGGCTCCGTGGGCCTCACTTACTCTGGAGGAGCCTTTAGACACCCCAGCAGAGCTGCTTCCTGTGTCAAAGCTAACGCCAGGCCAGCTGGCAGAGAACTGAAGCTGTTCCAAACTCCAAGAGGCCTGATCCTGATTCTACAGAGGGGAAAACGAGGTCCGCAGAAATGGGTGCCTTGCTGAGGCCCAGAACCTGCAGCTGGAGCCCCGCTCTTACCGCACTGGCCACAGTGGTCTCAGGCTCCGTACCCACAGGGCCCCTCTCATGCCCCACCACTTCTGCAGATGAAGGAGGGCCCCCTGGGAGCCCACCCACTCCTCCAGGGCAGGCTGTGTCTTCCTGACATTGCTTCTAGGAGAGTGGGGGTACCTGGGAAAGATGGGTCCAAACAACGAACACAGGAGGCTGTTGGGCACTGGCTCTGACAGAGCCACACCCAAATCCGTGCCCTCCTAGGAAGGCGAGCTCACCCACAGGCCCCTCAGTGTCTTCATCCACCAAAGCCCTTGTGGGCTCAGAGGAGGGGGCAGGCAAAGAAGCTGGCTCTGGGCCATGGTCCCCCAAGCCTCACTCCACCCCAGTGCAACCCCAGCTGCTTGGCAGCCCCCAGGCTGTCCCGGCATCCCCTGCAAAGCTCCAGGAACAGTGACCTGAAGGGACCTGAGTTGGGGCCACACCGAGACAGCTGCGTGGGACCCGTTCATGTTCCTGCAGCTGCATGTCACACCAATGAGTGCCCTGGGCCAGGCCTTACCTACGCCCCACAGCCCTGTCCCCAGGCTCGTCCTGCTGTGAAAGACGATTCCTTAACTGCAGCTCCCAGTGCAAGGCCAGGCGAGGAACAAGTGAGGATCCCTCCATGGCATCCTTGCCGGGGTGGGCCCAGGACCTGGAGGACAGCCAGGCCCCCATGCCCCAAGCTAGGCTGGCAGCCTGGCCGCACTGCAGGAGGCCCACCAGGACAGACAGCTGTCTCCAGGATGAAGAGGCATGGCCGGGCACCCCCTCGCCTTTGCCAAGGCCCACAGTGCCAGCTCCTTACAGCCCTGGGGGTGGGAACAAGGGAGGCTCTCCACAGCTCAGAACATACAGGCAGAGCCGGCCTCACCTAGGTCCTCAGAAGTCCTGCTGAGGCAAGGTCCGCAGGTCCAGCTGGCCTCGTCCTGAGAGCCCCCACGTCACTGTTGAAAGTGAAAACAGGGCAGGATGGACGGAGGCAGCCAGTCCCTGGGGTGGCCAGCATGTTCCCCAGGCTTCCTGCAGAACCCACAGCCCCGGCCCCCGTTCCCTGGGCCTCCTGCAGAACGGGGCCCCGCCAGTGAGAATACAGGCCTACCGGCCCCCAGGCCCTGCAGCCCCATGAACCCCTGAGTTAAATTCTGGCCCCCAACATTCCCGCGTGGAAGTCCTGCCCCCAGTGCCTCAGAACAGGACTCTCGTCAGAGATAAGGTGGTTAAGGAGGGGTTTAAACTGAAGCCACGCTGGGTAGAGGGGCCAAATCCAGCGGCACCAACAGCCTTGAAGAAACGGGGAACTGGAGAAAAACGCAGGCGGAGGAGAAGGCCGCGGGAAGACAGGGCGGAGGTCAGGGCGATGCGTCTCCCAGCCAAGGGCTGCCTAAGAGGCCACGGAGGGCCAGCGGCCTCGGGAGCTGGAGACAGGCCAGGGACAGATTCTCCCGCAGAGCCTCAGAAGGAGCCCGCCCTACCCTCGCCTGGATCTGGGACTTGTGGCCTCAGAGCTGTGAAGACTCCGTGGTCGCCGCTTCAGGCTCCGGTCTGTGGGGCGCAGTTCGGGCAGCTCTGGGAAACGGCCTGTCCTCCCTGTGAGCTGAATCCGTCGCTGGGCCGTTCTGAGTCCATGCCAGACACTCCCCTCCGCAGCACTAGAGAGCCCCTGCCCAGCTGGCAGATGGTCCACGCAGACCCACGTGGGCCACGAGGTGAGCTCTCACGGTACACGCGAGGAGCCCGGACTCTCACTCCTCCGCCATCTCATCCCGTCCTGAGCGTGGACAGTGAGGGGCAGGTCCTCGGGTCATCGAGGGGGCACAGGCCCCAAAGACGGAACCTCACCCAAGGGCACCTCACCAGCAGCCAGGGTGAGAAGCAGGGCCCGGATCCCAGAGGCCCCAGGGCTGAGGAGATGGGCGTGTGTACAGGACGCTCCCGGCCCCAACACCGGTGACCAGGACCAAGGAAACGTCCTCAAGGCCTGAAACCTGCTGAGGTTCCATCCATCCCGGAAGGCAGAAAGACGAGAGATGGAGACGGCGTCCGTGGAGAGCCAGGAAGTGAGGGCCTCCCAAGCCCAGTTCTGTGCACGCACGCGAGTCCCAGACGCGGAGGCTGATCGCTCGGAGACACTGTCACTTTCTTGCTTTGATGCCAAGAGCAGGACCCCTGCCTCTCCCCCAGACCGTGGGCACCTCCCAGGGTGGGGGGCAGTGCCCCCTCAAGGAGTGAGGACAAGGAGTGGCCCTGGTGCCCTGGGCGTGGGCAGTCGAGGAACCGTGTCCTCCCTTCACTTGGGCCCCTCTACCAGCGTGCCCAGCACCTGCCCAGGGACCTGCGGCTCTCCTGGGGCCCAGCCCACCCAGGACACAGCTCTTGGTCCTGAACTTGAAGATGAGCCAAACTCTAATGGCTCTTCCTAAAAGAAATGAGAACGCTCAGCCATGCCCACGCACACTTTAGGTTTTTTTTTAGTACTGAGGAACCAGGGTGGAAGGGTCGTGCTGGGCTGCAGCGACCCTGAGGGAAGTGAGGAGGGCTCTGGGCAGCAGGAGAGCCCCCCGCAGTCCTGGCGCATGCAGACTGCTGACAGCAGGCTTTGGGCCCTCCCTCTCCAGATCCCAGATATCCCTCTGGGGCCCCCAGCTCTCGGGTGGGTGCCCACCTCCTCAAGTTGTCAGCCTCAAATCCTTCCCCCTAGCCTGCCCTGAGGGTGCCCCTCATGCAGTGTATACATGCGTGTACATGTGCAGTTGGGTGCAGGTGCACAAATACAGGCATGCATGTGCACACATGCACACACGTGTATATAACATGTGCACACATAAACACGTCTGCACAGATCTACACACATGCATATGCACACATATGAGTACACACATGGTGTGTGCATATGTACATGTGTGCATATACAGTCATGTGCATACACGGAGATGTAACACACATGCTTGGCCAGTGCAGGGCCAGCTCCCCACAGGGCTGTTCACTGCCTCCTCCCGTATCCCACCCTGGTCCTGGTGTCCTCCTGGGCATAGCAGCCCCTACTGCTGGGCCTTGCCCCCCTCCCACCACCTGGAGTGCTGGTCCTCCTCTCCTGGGACAGCCCCAAGCTCTCTGTGAGTGTCACTCTGCAGTCAGTAGCTGGGCCCAGGGACCGGTGGGAGCTCCCTCAGGAAGGGGGCTCAGGGTCTTGGGGGGAGGCAGTGGGGGCAGAGCTGAGTCACCAGCCTTTGGGGGGTCCATGGCAAGGAGGGAGACCCCTGAACTCGGCCCATCTCCTCCTGTGTCATTTCAGGCCGGAGATCCAGGATGTGGACGGCAGTGCCCAGTGTCCAGGCTTAGCCAGTGAGAGGCAGGAGGACGTGGAGGAGGAGGAGGAGGACGAGCTGGAGGAGGACGATGAGGACAGCCTGGCTGGGAAGTCGCAGGATGACACCGTGTCCCCCGCACCTGAGCCCCAGGCCACCTACGAGGATGAAGAGGACGAGGAGCCACCCGCCTCCCTGGCCGTGGGCTTCGACCACACCCGAAGGTGGGGGCAGCCGTGTGCTCCAGGACAGGGGAACATGGACGTCCATCACGGGTGGGACCTCCCTGCTTCAGTCACTTGTGAGCCCATCCTGGGCTCAGCCGCTGCCCCAGCACAGCCACCTGTGGGCCTCCGCACACAGGCCAGGGCAAGGCTGGGCCGGGGCAAGAGGATCAGGGGCCCTCAGCCCCCACCCACCCCAGGGGCCCTGGAGGCTGGAAGCAGAGTGCAGAGGGAAGGCATTTCCCCACACTGAGCTGACACGGAGCCCCAGTCCTGCAACACAGCTGCCTGCCAGCCTAGGACAGTGCGCGCAGCGCCCAGCAGGCTGTGGGCACAGGGGCCGAGCACCCACCATTCTGCGGTGGCCAGAGCCACTTCCGCACGTCCTCAGTGCTCGCCACCAACATGGGCAACACTGCCAGCATCCCGGATTCCCCTGGAGAGGCCCTTCAGAGGTGGCCTTTCCTCCCTAGTCTGGATGCTGCCCCTGAGTCCTAGGAGAGGGGACCCCGGGCCTGAGGTGCCTGGGGTCTCAGAGAATTGAGGCCCCTTCTCAAGCCTCCACCCGAAAGACCCGAGCGCCCTGCCTGCTGCCCGCGCACGCACTCACCCCCACCTGCCCCTGCCCTCTGTCCGTGCACTCTCCTGCATCCGTGTGGCTTCCCATCCAGGCGTCTGTGTGTCCGTGTGTCTGTCTCCCTGTGCATGTGGCTGGCGGAGATGCGGCAGTGTCAGAGGGGCGGCCGAGGCCAGGCGGCTAACAGCAGGCCCCTCTCCCCGGTCATTGGTGCAGGTGTACTGACGACCACGAAGGCGGGCTGTTAGCTTTGGAGCCGATGCCGACTTTTGGGAAGGGGCTGGACCTCCGCAGAGCAGCTGAGGAAGCATTTGAAGTTAAAGATGTGCTTAATTCCACCCTAGATTCTGAGGCTTTAAAACATACACTGTGCAGGCAGGCTGAGAACCAGGTAGGTACCCGCCAGGGCCCCGCCCCCACCCCGCCCGGCCTCTCCGCCAGAGGACACCCAGCACTCACCTCCCGCCGAGGCCCTCCCAGGCCTGGGGAAGCTCAGGTCACTGCCAACCGCCCAACCCTGCATCCACCAGAGAGGCCCCAGCGACCACCGCCCCCCGAAAGCTGGGGTGCAGCAGGGAGGGGCTGAGCGCCCATGACCTTGGCAGGGCCCTCACGAGGGAGCTCCCTCGTGGACATGGCAGCTCACCTTCCCGTGGTCCTCAGTGAGAAAGGTCCGTGAGCAGGTTTCCGGCCGCCCAGCCGCCTCCCTCTCCTGCCCTCTCTGATCTGGGCCCCAGTGGCCTGCAGCCGGGCCTTTCCTGGGTGGTCTCTGCTTCCTAGCTGGAGCTGTGAGGTCAGTGAGGGCGCCAGGCTCCACCCCAGGTGCTTCTTGGCTCCTCTCCTTAGGGCAGGTGTCCCCAGGGCCCTGCCTCCCATTTCTCTCCAGCCTGTAGGGACTCGGGGTTTCGTTCAGGTCTCTGCAGCCCTCCCAGAGGGAACAGGCCCCCCTCCAGGTCTCAGCAAAAGCCGTCTGCGTGTCTGTCTTTGTCTTTTTACTAATTCTGTCTGGAGTGTTAACTCTGGTGGGACAGTGTTGGGCTTCCCCCAGTTCCTGCCCTCAACCCACACACGACGCTCCCCAGGTCCCGTCCCCACCTGCCCTGCGGCTGGGGCAGAAGGATGTCCCCTGCGCTGCCTAATGCCTGGGAACACATCTGTACTTCCTAAGAATGGCCCTGGCCCAGAAACGCTGCCCATCCCTGCCCCAGAGGCAGCTCTTCGTGTCCCCACAATCACCAAAACAGGCATCCCCGGGCACGGTGGCTCTTGTTCACCCCCAATTCCCATGGCCCCTCAGACCAGACATATGTCTGTAGCTTCTGCTGATCTCCAGGTGAAAACTTCAGGGGGAGGGGTGGGAAGGAGAGGAGGCTTCGAGGGGGAGCACCCCGAAGCAGTGAAGAAGCACGTGTGCCCGAGGCCCCTCACTGGCACCCCAGTCCTGGCGGCCCTCCTCCCTCCCGCTGTCACCCCTGCTCACGTCTTCCTCTTCCAGGCTGGGGGCAGAATC
Source organism: Sapajus apella (assembly GCF_009761245.1). NCBI lineage: Eukaryota > Metazoa > Chordata > Mammalia > Primates > Cebidae > Sapajus > Sapajus apella. Next base: position 2,289,291 of record NW_022437067.1, read on the forward strand.
TGGGCCTCTTAGTGTCTTTTGCTCCCTCTGGGACCTGTGGACGAGGGTGAGGTCGAGTCAGGCCAGGGCCTCGGGAAGCTGGGAACAGACGAGGCAAGGCCCCACCTGTCCCGGACGGCTCATCCTGCCCCCGTGCTCACCTGTGTGTCTGGGACGGCCCGCCCTGCCCCTGTGCTCACCTGCCGGTCCTGTGTGTGTGTCATCCCTCCCCGCCAGGCGTATGCAATGATGCTGTCTCTTTCCGAAGACACTCCTCTCCACACCCCCTCCCAGGGCTCCCTGGACGCTTGGTTGAACATCACGGGAGCCACGTCGGAGTCTGGAGCATTTCACCCCATCAACCACCTCTGACGAGCTGGGCGGCTGAGGGCCAGCAGCCAGAACGAGGGCACCAGCCGCAGAGGACGGAGGTGGGCCGGGCCCCGGAGAACCCTGTCCCTGCGTGTGACCACTCCAGCGTCCTCCCCACCCGCCATGCTTCATTCTGACTTTTCCAATGAAAACTCAGACCCCGAAAGTCCCTAAAGCAGTCGTAGAGTCTCACCATCTCCCAGAATCGGTCTTGAGAACACTTGAGTGGCGGCCCTGCAGGGGGCCATCCAGGGACAGCCCATGGAGCTGCCTCGCAGAACCAGCCAGCGGGCAGGTGGACGCGCCACTGAGACAGAAGCTGGCGGCCGCGGCCACGGCTGGGTGCCTGCGTGGGGCCTCGGAAGGGAATGGATAGACGGGTGTGCTCAAAAGAGAGAGATCACTCACGTGATTTTTATAATGAAATGACAAGAATAACCCTTTTGGTAATCGTATTGACTACAGAGTCTATTTAAGCATGTGGTTTTAAAAATAGACAGTATTTTTTAAAAATCAAAAAATGACTTGCAAATTGTTTTTTAAAAGTAATTTTGCATTGCTTTGAAATTTGAGCTCATTTGCAAACCCGAGTCTGCCTGGGAACCCGCACTGTGCCTGGGTGTGTTCTTTATACTATAGATAATGGAGAAATTTTCTATCTCTGTCCTTATTTGTATAAGCCAAGGTGACACTGGGTGCCCCAAGGCAGAACAAGGGGCGTGGGGCCATGCCCGTAGACCATGCAGACAGCTGAGGAAGTCTCAGGGTGCCCTGGGCTGCAGGCCTGCCCGAGGCTGGGATGGAAAGCGTGCCTGCCACCATGTGACATGGAATTGGTGCCAGAGCCACCACGTGAGCTTCAGAGGAATCCACTGGCCCCACCCAAGACCCCTCAATTCTATGGGGAAGTCAAGGGCCCCTGGCTTGGGTCCACCATGCGGAGGTGTGGCCAGGCACCCACCTTCCTTCGCTCCTCTGTCCCTGCCTCACTCGGCCACTGTGCACTGGACCCCACCGCCGTCTTCTGAAGGCAGGGCGTTGGCCACGTTCCAGGCCTCCCACCTCCCACCCGACCCCAGCCGCTCCAGTGTCCTCCCCGTGGCTGCCCTGAGCGCAGTCCCAGCAGATCACTCCGGGCCGCCAAGCCGCACCTGTGCCTGAGACTCCGGATGGACGACGCAGTCGCCGCCTCGCTCTCCGTGCGGGTTCTTGGTGAGACTCGGCTCAAGAACAGAAGGGCGTTGGGGGACCCTGCCGCCAGGAGCAGAGACAGCACAGCCCCGGGGCCCGGCCGCCTCCCTCTCGGACCAACTTCTCCACTCAGATGGGCTTTAAATTATTCCCATAGGGGCCAATTTCAAATGATAATTTTTTTCCCTGATGGAATTTACCTTAATCTGTATATAACTTGTAATTTTTTTCTAATTCATTTCTTTTCTTATTTTATTTCCTCCTTAACAGTATTTTTGGCATTAGACATTCTTATTGTGAAGAAATAATGTTAATATAAGTATCTGGTGAAGGACCAAAACCGTGTACTAAGGTTGTGTGTTGTGTGGGAGTGGGGCGATTTTTAATGTGCCAAATACCCCCGTCCCCCCCACGAATCCTGCTGTCACTGCTGCCGTTTACCAGACAATCATATGTTTTTGTTAAATCTGCGTTTCAGTTGCATTTGCATTTAAGACAAGTGTTCTATTTATTTCTTTTATTGTTTGGAAGAGAAAATAATGATAGTGTCCCAACAAGAAGAGAAAAAGCAATCGCCCGAGTTGCCCTTAAAAAAAGCAGAGAGCGTAAATACAGACAGGAGTGGTGCAGGCCGCCTTGGTGTGGCTTTGTGTCACGTGCGGACATCTCAGGCTGTCCCCAGGGGTGACAGGAGGTGTCCTGGCTGCTCCAGGCCAAAAGACAATCGTCTCTGTGGGTGTCGGGTGGTCCAGGCTGGCACTGAAGACGTCATGGGAAGGTTCCTGAGGGCAGCTCGACCCAATGGATCACAGTGAAGGGGATTCCTCCCACGCCAGATCTGCACAACGTGGCAAGACCAGACCCCCACCTGTGCGTGCGCTGCGGCCACATGCGGGCTGGGGCGACCCCCCAGGGCAGCGGGGGAGCTGCCTGCAGAAGAACCAGCCAGCCTGTCGGAAGGATTCAGGCTCTGCAAACACAGCCGCTCAGCCTCCTGACGCGTTTCCGCAGCAACCCGTGGGTCAGACCCACCAGGTACCGCATGGGAGTCTCCACTTTCCTTTGATCTAGGTGGGGTTCTTGTAAAAATTCAACCTCAGACATAAACACCCCATTTCTGTAAACCCAAATTATATGATTTCTTCTGCAAAAGAGTAAGGTGTGTGCTTTTTTTGCGATGTGGCCCCGTCTCTCTGACGTGGGACGTTGGGACGGAAGGAGTCCTCAGCGCGTCTTTCCGGCAGAAGCAGAACAGGGAGGGGCAGCCCTTCCATTGCTCTCCGGATCCCCGTCGCGTCCCGCCGTTTCCAGCTGTCTTCCTAAGCATCCTGTCTTCTCTCTGCGTTCTTTCCTTCCACCCTTCCCAAGAGTCCTGGCTGCACATCTTCAGTCATGTATTCTTGTCCCCCTGAAAATGATAGCAAGTCGTTTCTCCTGAGCATCAGCCCCCCAGGCCCCAGCCCTTGGCGTTTCCAGGAGGCCCTGTTCTTAGAGCGCCTGACAAAGAGAGCACTTACTTCCTGGGCTGGTGCACCCCGACACGTGGCCCTGACACTCAGCGTGGCCCGACGCCCAGTGAGCCCCGCACTCCCGGCTTTGCTCTGCCCAGCAAATTTGGCGCCCAGAGGTGGCAAGGGCCAGGGAGCCTGGCCCGGGTGTGAGAATTCGGAGATGCTCGTCTCCAGCTGTCACTACCGTAATGGGACCCTGGTGCTGTGTGGTATGGACAGGGATGTGATGGGGCAGCCGGCTATGTCCATGGCCAGGGTCAGGGCTGCAAACCAGGGGTCCCACCTGGCCACGTCTGCCCAGGGCCCTTCCATTCCACCCGAATGCTGTCCCAATGCTTACTCCTTGGATTGTGGCCCCTCCATCCCCCAAGTGGAAATTCCAAAGGAGGCCACGTTGCACCTGGCCTGTGCTGCTCCTCAGACCCCAGCCCCCAGCGAGCCAATGTCCCCACCTCGTTCCTGCTCTCATTCCCAGGTTGGGCACTCGGGGCTGCTCCTCTGTGGGCCCAGCAGACCCTTCACAAGTGGGACCCAAGATGTCACTGACTCCAACCCAGAGGGGTGAGCCCCTGCACCCTGCCTGGGGCCCTGAGGTGTGGAGCAGTGACTGGGGTGGGCATGGTGTGTCCTGTGTGACTGCCCAGCCGCAGAGGCCTTCCTTTATGAGGCCGCTGCCCATCCACACCCCGACTGGCCAAGGCCTCCACATCCTCTGAGTCTGACCCTGGAAATCCAAGGGCCCTGGAGTCTTCTGCCTTCCCCACTTCCCCGTGAGCATCTGCAAAGCACTTGCCTGAATACATATCACGTGTTTTAGACTCGAGGCCTCGAACACTGGATTGTGGTCCCCTGCCCCTCTGTCCCCTGTCCCCCTGCCCAAGTGACTGAAACCTACTGAGCTATATTCACTGTCCTGGGGGAGGGAGAGGAGAGCTCCCCTGCACTGCGGCCTGGTGGGGGGGGCAACGGGCCCCTCCCAGCCAGGGACACCAGGACACAGCTGCTCCTGGCCAGTGGAGGTCAGCCGGGTATCAAAAGCCATGAAACTGTGTCTCTGTAGCAATGAGTGATACTGTGACGAAAATGTTCTTGCATTCTCCCGAGAAGGGTTCCTCCGCCCCTTCCATTCCATTTTTGTGTTTGTTTTGTTCTTTTCTGTCACTGATTCATATTACCACTTTTGGAAAAAATAAAATAGAATAAATAAAAGGCAGCTTGAGTTTCCAAACGTGCGACTCACTTGTGAACAAAAGTCACTCGAACGATCGCCTTCAGGGCCGTGCGCATCGCCTCTGCTCTTTCAGCCCGAGGGGCGCTGAGCCCTGGTGTCCGAACCCGTAACTTACAGCGTGTGTGTGCGCACTGACTTTGTCCCTTAAGGTATATGGAGAGGATCCTGGTGGAATCGCAGACCTGTGCCGCCCGCCACCTTTTGCCATCGTTATGTTACAGATTTGGTTTTGTTTTTGTTTTTTTCCTTTTAGAACTGTATAGCGTTGAAAAAGAAATCAAATACAAATGTCTGGTTTCCATATAACGTTTAAAAAAGACCATTGAGAAGGAGGCTGGCGCTCACCCCGTGTCCCCCTTGATTGTAAATGGCTTCTGTTCTGTTTAGAAGTAAACCGTGCATGACTCCTGCTTAAGCAGTCATTATCGTGTCTGTTGGTGAAATTTTTATTAAAAGGAAAATTCCGTAGATGCACTTATTGAATATGTGATTAGGACCGACGTCCGAGACTAGGAGTCCTGAACTGCCCACGCAGAAAAGGCGCAGTTCGAAATTAATGTGGAAATCGCTGTGGGAGAAGGATGAAGGAGACGTGAAGTGTCGGGAATCATTAAAATAACAATTTTGCAAATTGCATTCTGATGCTTGTGATAAAGACAAATGTACTTGTGTAGAGAAATTTCCTGAAGATAAAGCCTAGGAGAAGCTGATTTTGAGGTTAATGCTGTAGAATAGGACTGTATCTTTCCAATGCTACAATGAATTTATACATGAGATTGATATGCAATAAATCTGTGTGCTTTTCTAAGTCTCGGTGCTTCATTGAGGGAGAGGAGGAGCAAGCCGGGGCTCGGCCAAGGTCCAGGCTTCCTGGCCTTGACTGAGGGGTCCCAGGGCCAGGCCCTGATGCCCAGGGAGCTTTGCACCCTCCACCCTCCAGGGCAGGCTCCTGGCTATTCCCATTTTCCAGAAAAGAACAAGCTCAGAAAGGCATCAACTCCCTGGATGGCCCCTCAGCGACCACGGTGACCTGCAGGTGTGTCTCTCCCCAAAGCAGGACGGCCTCCAGATGCAGCAGTCTCCAGCCTGTCCCCAGCTGTCCCCGCCTCCACGTGCCGGCGACCCAGGGCCCACCCCACAGGCCTCCTGGGGATGCAGCCTTCCCTCCTGGAGGTGCTGGGGGAACCCGTCTTCCACAGCAGCACTCCCCACGCCTTTTAGCAGCAGGCACCGGTTTCATGGCAGACCGTTTTTCCGTAGATCAGGGGAGGGATGGTTTGGGGATGACTCTGGAGCGTTAAATTTAATGTGCGCTTTGTTGCTATAATGAGTACATCACAGGATATGACGAAACAATTCTACAACTCAGCATCGTGTAGAATCCGTGGGAGTCCTCAGCTCGTTCTCCTGCATCTGCATGGTCCCATCTGAGGGTGATGGAGACACGGAGATCGTCAGGCATTAGGTTCTCATAAGGAGCGTGGCTCCCTGGCAAGCGCAGTTCACAGCAGGATGCGAGCTCCTGTGAGAATCTCCAGCAGCCATTGATCTGACGGGCGGGCGAGCTCAGGCGGCGAGGCGGTGATGGGCTCGGGTGTCCGTATGGAGGAGGCTTCGCTCCCTCACCCGCTGCTCACCCCACGCTGTGTGGCCCAGTTCCTCACAAGCCGTGAACTGGTCCTGGCCCACGGCCCGGGGTTTGGGGACCTCTTTCCTAAGGGTGCCCCCACCCCGCCAGCCTCCCTGGAAGCTGTGTCCGCCCGCACTTCACATGGCCTGAAGCTGCCAGACAGAGGACAGGCCCGTGGGGTGCAGGGTGAGCAGAGGCCGGAGCTGGCGCAGACCCAGGCCCCTCAGGGCTTCTCTGGTCTCCGGCCCCCCCGCCCCCTGGTGCCCTTGGATTTCTTCCTGGGGCCTTCCTGCCTCTGGGACAGGCTCCATCCTCCACCCCGACTCTGCCCTGACCCAGAAGCCTAGGGTGGGTAATCTCAAAAGCCCGGCTTCCCAGCCAGGACTGCCCCAAACCGTCTCACCCATGCAGGTCCCCACTGGCTCTCTGCTGACACAGACGTTAACTGATGTCACCCAGGAGGCCCCTAGGCCCGCAGTCTCCAGGCTGGCCAGGCCTCCCGCCCCCACCACCGCCAGGGCCTCTGATGTCTCCTGGGCTCCCTCCTGAATGTGTCTGGTGGGCCAGGCCTCTGGAGCTGTGCCCCTCCACCCCTCCCCTCCCTTACCCCTCAGCGCCGGGAACGCAGGCCAGGCTAGGGTTTTGGGGAAGCAGGCAGTCATTGCCCACATGTAGTCAACAGCTTCGCTTCGGAGTCAACACCGTGGGCCCTCGAGCATCTCTCAGCAGTGTCTTGTTCCGAGGGCCCCTGTCTGAGAGTGACCCAGGCTGATTATAAGACTGACATTTATGATGCCTGACACCCGCTCACTTCAGCCCGTCACAGCTACCGCCTTGGCCATGCCTATTCCCGTCTCACCTGCCTGAGCCTCCCTGCCCCACTCTCTACCCCTGACCCCTCCTCAGCCACTCCAGACCCCGGAGGGCAGCCCTGAACGCCCAGACCCACACCGGCAACAGATCCTCCCCACCTGCCGGACCACACGGGAGGGGCTGGGCAGTGCCTCTTCCTCACGGTCTGAGCTCTGGGCTGCCTGCCTGACAAAACCCTCCCTACCCTTCCCACATGCATGAGGGGCGGAAGCTGCAGGCAGCTTCTTGACAGGCAGGGAAATATGTCACCTTCCTCCAGCGCGGCTGAAGTGCTCAAGTCCCCCCGCAGACCAGCACCTTCAGACCCCAGGTCACGCAGAGGACCCGTGGCCTCCGTCCACTGAGTCCAAAACTAGCACAGGCCCTGGACTTGGGGGCTGTGACGACCCATGGGCGCTCCCTGATTCATCCCTCCGTCCCCAAAGCCTGGCTGGGGGCCATGCTTGGGAGAAGGCTGCTGGCCTGAATGAATGAAGGGTTGAGGGAGTCAGTGGTTTGCCGTGAGAGCCACTGCTCAGCAAGGATTCTGGGATCGCCAGGGCCTCCCAAGTCCACTGAGGGGCCAGAGCAGGTTCTGATGAAGGTAACGGGAAGTGTGGGTCTGGGGTCCCCAACAGCAGCTCCCGGCCGCAGCCAAAAGGGAGATCCCAGCCCCCAGCCAGGGATGTTGAGCTTTTTTATGTTCTAACACCACCACAGGAAGTTTCCGCAGTGGGGGGTGGGGGGACAGGGCGGTTCAATGTTTCCAGGCTCCTTCCCTTCCCGAGGTGCTCGACAAAGCGGCCGTGAGACCTTAAGCCCCGTGGGTCAGATGTGGCTTGGCCCTGGGGAGCCCGAGGCCCAGAGACAGCTTGAAAGGCTTCTCTCTGGGAAACACGTTTCCGCTCTCAGAGGAAAAATCATGTGAATCACAGAACTGATGGATGGCCCTGCTCCCAAAAGTCAGTCACAGCACTCCAGTGACAGTACCACCCTCCCCGTCATGGCCCTTCCCTGGAGCTGGCCACGCTGCGGCTCCGTGCGAGTGAAAACCCTTCCCATCTTTGTTCAGCCTGGCAAACTTCTCCTCATTAGCCCTGGAGGGGGAGGAAAAATCTATGGAATAAGGGAGCTCTCTGATAATGGCCCTATTGTTAGGGTGACCCCAGAGGGAAGGCGAACAGAGACTCACAGAGTCTTGCTGACAAGCGGACTTTGTCTTCCTGCGGCAGCTCCTCGCAGAAAAGACGGAGGGAAAACGCTCCATTTTGGAAACAGGGAAAAATCAACAGGAGAAAAAAAATGTGTCAATGAGGAATCTGTTTTCTGGGAAAAGACATGCTTTTTCATTCCCCTTCAGATGCGTTTTGGGCCAAGTGAGCTTGTCAGTTATTTGCAGAGAAGCTATTTTGAGAAGCATTAACCTTAATTCTCATGGCAGCAAAAGTCTTCCACAGATCGTGTCCTCATTTGGGGTAAAATGGCCAGCACGAGGTGGCTTTTGTGCCGACAGGGGGGGCCGGAGAAAGGCATGAACCGCAAAGGTACCTCGAGGAGGCTCTGGGAGAGAGGCCGCCGCCCCTGCTGGTGGAAGGCTCCAGGCTCTCCATGGCCGGACAACCTCTCCCACAAGACTTGGTCCTCATTCAGGACAGGGAAGCCGGAGGGAATTCACTCCCCCAGTTCCGGGGAATAAGAAAGAAATTCTGAGATGACAAGGCAGTGGGCCAGAGCCTGAGCATGACCCCAACCCCAAAGAGGCCCTGAGGCCACCCAAGACCCCGAGGGCGCAAGCCGGCTCTTCCTCTGTCCCACAATGGGGTTTGTGGTCCTGGGTTCCTGAGACCATCAGGCCACCTGGAGGCTCCAGGAAGCCGGAGAGGCAGGACAGAGCGGGGTCCGGCTTTAGGACGCAGCGAACGGCAGGCAGTCACCCACGTAGGAGCTGTGCGCCAGCACCACGGCAGCCTGTCTACCACGGCCTCAAGGCGGAAAGGGCCCGAATGTCCACCACGGGTGCCTGCATGAACTTTGGAAAGGAACAAAGACCTCCCAAATGAGAACTGGCAGAGCTGCCTGCAGCAAAGGGATCAGCCACCACTGCCTGCCTGGCAAAGCCTCCCAGGCAGGCAGGAGAGTGGCAAGCTTCAGAGGGGAAGCCCCCAGGTAAGCCCCTACGGAGGCTGCTGGCCTGAGGAGCTGGAGGCACACCAGAAGCAGGCGACCTTCTGGGCTGGGATTAGGGAGGGCCCGTTTAGAGTTGGGATATGCGTTGCAAGGGGGGGACGCCAGTTAGGGAAGCCGTCAGCCGCCGATCAGCTGCGGGCCCTGGGGCTGGCTGCCGCAGGTGTGGGTATTTTCATTGCTGCAGACCATGGGCCAGAGTTCTTTTGTTTTTTTAATAACGTTTCATTACTACAGCAGTTTGAGGTTCACAACAAAATTGATCAGAAGGTGCAGAGATGGCCCCCACACACACTCAGCCTCCCCACTGTCACCGTCCCCTACCACAGTGTGCCTTCATCTCCACGTGAACCTGCATCCACGTAGCCTCACCCACAGTCCCAACCAGGGCTCACTCTTGGTGGACATTCTGTGGGTTTTGGCTAACATGGAAGGGCGTGGGTCCACCCCGTCAGCATCATGCAGAGGGGTTTCACCGCCCCTAAGTCCTCTGGGCTCTGCCTCTCCATCCCTCCCTCCCGCAACCGAGGCAACCAGCCCTTCACTTCTCCACAGCGTTGCCCTGGCCAGGACGCCACATCATGGAGATCACAGCGTGGAGCCTTTTCAGACTGCCCTCTCTCACTCAGAAATATGCATTTAAGATGCCTTCGTGTATTTTCTTTTTCTTTCTTTCTTTCTTTTTCTTTTTGAGAGGAAGTCTCGCTCTGTGGCCCAGGCTGGAGTGCAGCAGTATAGTGGCGTGATCTCAGCTCACTGCAGCCTCTGCCTCCCAGATTCCAGTGATCCTCCTGCCTCAGCCTCCATGCTCCACCATGCCCAGCTAATTTTTTGTATTTTTAGTAGGATGTGATTTCCGTGTCATATGATAAAAGTGTGTTGACCTTTGTAAGAAAACACCAAACTCTTCCAGAATGGCTGCACCGTTTTGCGTCGGAAGGGGGGTTCCTGCTGCTTCCCACCCTCATCAGCACTTGGCGTCGTCTGTGTTCTGGATTTGGGCCATGCTGACAGGCGTGTAGCAACGTCGCACGGGTGCTTTGACCTGCAGGCCCCTGATGCCACGACGTGGCACATCTCCCCACGGCGTCCTTGCCCTCTGGTGAGGGTCTGTTCAGGCGGGCCGCTTTGCCGAGCGTGTTCTGGTTCTGCACATGGTCTGGCTTTGGTGCATTCCGCCTCTGGAAACAGTGGTGCCTCCGCTGGAAGGAAGGCCGCTCAGCAACGGCAGGACAGGCGCTGCCGCAGGCCACAAAGTCGCATGGCTGAATCTCTAAGCCAGGGTCCCGGCGAAGGGAGCCACGTGCTGGATGGTTCTGTGCAACTGACGTGTGGAAAAGGCAAAACTACAGGATGGGGCCCAGGTCTGCAATGGGGGCACGGGGCAGGGGATGGGCTGTGACAGGCACGGCAAGACTTCCAGGGTGATGGACGCATCCTATATCATGATCGTGGTTACACAGTTAGACGTTCATTAAAACTCACCTCACTGTACATTTTCAAAGGATGATTTTATTGCATGTAAATGGTACCCCCAGTAACCTCATTTGTCAAAAACTGTGTGTCCCACCCACCCCCACTTTAAGGCTGGGGTCTATCACGGAGCCACGGTTCCCAGAGGTCCTGGTACGGCTGAAGGTGGCACTTCACACCCAGGCTGCCCCCGCCCCCAGACACACACTCCTAGGCCAACCAGCCAGCCCTCCCTTAGAGAGGGCCTTCCCCCACTAAGGCCAAGCTGACCAGCAGCAAGCCCAGTGGGCTCTCGAGACCGGGGGCATGGGGCAGGGAGGAAGGGTGGATGGCAAGCAGCAGAATGGGCTTGTGGCTTTGCCAAGGGCCAGTGCTGTGGGCTCCAGCCTCGCCTGGCCTCAGGCCTTCGGGGCACGCCGACTTCCAGCTCCCCGCAGTCAGCGAGGAGCTTCTGAGCAGACCTTCTGCTTGACATCATTCACAGAGTTCAAAAACACACAGAGCTGTAGGCGTTGATGGTGGTATGTGCCTGTAGCAGGGAAACAAAAACATGGTATGAGATGGACAAATACCACATTCCGAGGCTGGGTTTCCAACTGGAAGAAAGGGAGGCGGTGGGCTGGGGGTCAGAGGGAGTCTAGCGTGGGGAGGGTCGGCTCCAGTTGTATGTGTGGGCGCAGATGCTTCAGGGTCCTCTAAATCACATGCGGGTCATCTGCAGAGAGTGACAGAGATGGAGGGTCACTGTGACATCATCTGTTTTTGTTTGTTGAGATGGAGTCTCGTTCTGTCTCCCAGGCTGGGGTGCAGTGGCGCGACCTCACTGCAGCCTCCACCTCCCGGGTTCACGCGACATTCTCCTGCCTCAGCCTCCTGAGTAGCAGGGATTACAGGCACCTGTCACCACGCCCAGCTAATTTTTGTATTTTTAGTACAGACAGGGTTTCACCATATTGGCCAAGCTGGTCTCAAACCCCTGACCTCAAGCAATCAGCCCACCTGAGTCTCCCAAAGCGCTGGGATTACAGGCAGGAGCCGCGCCCCGCCTACATCCTCTGTTGTAGCTTCTGCTGTTGCCTCACTGTGCCAGTCAGGCCGACGCTCAGTGGCAGCGCGGAGTGTTCCTTGCCAGGCTCAGCGTCCCAAAGAGAAAGTCATCCGCTCTCCAGTGTTCGGGCTGCCGTGAGGTCGCGGGGGCCTCTGTAGCATTGAGCAGGTGACCTTTGGTTTCGACGTCAGATTCTTACTTTCGTAGGTATTGGGTTGGGTCAAACGCTTCCTCTTCACTTATTGGAAAGTGATATGATTTTTCTCCTTGGCTGTTAATGTGGCAAGTTACACTGACTGATTTTCAGTGTTAAACCTTGCATTCCTAAGACAAGCCTCACTCGATCGTGAGATGCTGTTCATTATATTATAGCGGATTCGATTTCATATCAAATATTTCTGTACCTCATGGATATTCCTCATGGATATCCATGAGGAATATTAGTCTATAATTTTATTTTCTTTTGACTTTTTAGTACTGGTGTTAGGGCAATACTGGCCTCATGAAATGAGCTGAGAAGTGTTTCTTCTTCCTTAAGTTTCTGAAAGAGGCGATACAAAATCGGAAATATTTCTTCCTTTTGATTGAATGTTCAACTGAATTCACCAGTGATGTCATGAGGGCCTGGAGTATTCTTTGTGTAAAGTTGTTGTTTTTTTTTTAATTAAGAAATCTTGGCCTGGTGTGGTGGCTCACACCTGTAATTCCAGCACTTTGGGAGGCCGAGGCAAGTGGATCATGAGGTCAAGACCAGCAGGAGAATCACTTGAATTCAGGAGGCGGAGGTTGCAGTGAGCTGAGATTGCACCACTGCACTCCAGCCTGGGTGACGGAGCAAGACTCCTGTCTCCCAGAAAAAAAAAAAAAACACAAATTATTACCAGAAGTTTAGGAATAACAAAATAAAACACAGGCCCTGTGCAGTGGCTCTCATCTGTAATCCCAGAACTTCGGGAAGGTGCAGCCAGCAGATCACTTAAGCTCAGGGGTTTGAGACCAGCCTGGGCAACATGGCGTAAGCCAGTCTCTACAAAACATTTAAAATTAGCTGGATGTGGTGCATGCCTGTGGTCCCAGCTACTTGGGAGGCTTAGGCAGGAGGACTGCTTGAGTCTGGGAGGTGATGGCTGCAGAGAGCTGTGATTGTGCCACCGCACTCTGGCCTGGGTGACACATGAGACTCTGCCTCAAAACACAATAGCAATAAGAAATAAAACATAAACCTGTATGTCTTCAGTAGATACCGTGCTATTTTAATTTTCTATTTGTTTTTATGCCAGTCTGGATGATTTGTGTCATTGAAGGAACATGGCCATTTCATCTAAGTGACTGAATCCATTGGCAAAGGTTACTCAGAATATTTTCTTATCATTTTAATAAGTCTGCGGGATCAGTAGTGTGGCCGTCTTTCTTTCCTGGTATTGGTAACTTGAGCCTTGTCTCTGTCTTTTGTAATCTAGGGTTATCAATTTCATCAATCTGTCAGAAGACAGCCTTTTATTTTATTGATTTTGCTCCATTGTTTCCCATGGTACTGACTTCCGTTGATTTAGTATTTAATTTACTTTGGCTTTAATTTGCACTAATCTTTTTTTTCATTTAAAGATGAAAGCTTAGATCAATTTTAAGCATGTCTTCTTGTCTAAAAAGCATTCAAAGCCATCAGCTTCCCTCTAAGCGCACGTGAGGGGCACTCCACACATTTTGATATTATGTATTTTCATTATAATTCAGTTCAAATGTTTTCTGATTTCTCCTGCAATTCCTTCTTTGACCATCAGGTTGCTTAAAAGTACGTTAATTTTCAAATATTTAAGAATTTTTCAGATAGCATTTTGCAACTGGTTTCTAACTGAGTTGTCAGAAAACATACTCTGCGGTATTTCAGTCATTTTAAATGCATGCAGGCATGTTGTATGGCCTAACATATGGTCTGTCTTGTGTGTATTTCACGTGTACTTGAAAAGAATGAGTTCTGGAATTGCTGGGCATAGTGCTCTGTAAATGTCAATTAGATTGAGCTGGTGGACAGTGTCGGTCAGGTGCTTTATATACCTTTGGTGATCTTCCTCGATAGTGTCCTGTCTGTTGTTGAGAGCAAGTGCTGAACTCTCCAGCTCACTGTGGGTCTGGTCCCCTTTCAGTTGACTCAGTGGCCATCTGCTCCTGCATGTATTTTGAAACTCTGTTATTCCGTGCATACATGCTTAGGACTGTCTCTTGAGCAGTTGAATCCTTTCCCATTACGAACTGTCCCTTTCCCCACGGCAATATTCTGAAACCTGCTTTTGTCTAATATTAGTGTAGCCATGCCTGCTTTCTTCTGACTAGTATTTGCACGCATGTCTTTTCCTTTCTTTTTTACTCTCATCCCAAGTCTTCACATTTGAGTCACCCTGGTAAGCATCACGTCATTGGGTCTTGCTTTCTATCCAGTCTGACAATCTCTGTCTTTTAATTGGTGTGTTTAATCCATTCACATTTAATATAATTATTGATATGGTTAGATATAGGCTACCATCTTGCTATTTGTTTTCTATTTGTCAGGTCTGTTTTTTGTCTTTTTTTTTTCTCTTTCCCTGCCTTCTTTTGGATTAGTATTTTCTAGGATTGAATTTTCTCTTCTCTCTGGGCTTATCAGCTCCTCATCTTAATTTTTAGTGTCTGATCTAAGGTTTTCAGCATTTGCCTTTAATTTATCGTTATCTGTCTTTAAGTGATATTATACTCACTGTAAAATATACAAACTTTACTCTGGTATATTTCTATTCTCTCTTCCCGGCTTTTGTGCTGTTAATAAAAACACAACTGTCTAATATATTTCTCTTTTACATAGAAATGTGATGATGCACTCTCATTATTTTCACGTTAGTCTCTGATCTTTTAAAGAAATGTTTCAAAGCACAGAAAAAAGTCTCTCACATTTATTGACATGTTTGCAATTTCCAGTGGGTTTCTACTCCTTGTGCAGACCTGAACTTATAGTTGGTATCGTATTCTTTTGCCCTGAAAAGATTCCTTTGACATTTCTTACAGTGTAGGTCTACTGGTGATGAATTTTCTCAGCTTTTGCCTTAAAATGTCTTTATTTTATGTTCGTTTTTGAAGGATATTTTCACGGGAAACGGACATCTTGGTTGGCAGTTTGTTTTCTTTCAGCACTTTAAGATGTTGTTCTAACTCTCTCAGCTTTCAATGTTTCTGATGACAAGCCAGCACTTATTTCTGTCTTTATTCCCTTGAGATTTTTCCCTCTGTCACTGGTTTTCAGCCATTTCATTACGAGGTACCTGGTGTGGTCTGCTTTGTACGGATGCTGCGTTGACATCTTTGTACTTACTCTACTTTGTTATAAGGCTCTTGGATCTGTGGATCTACCAGTTTTTATCATATTTGGAAATTTTTCAGCCATTCTTTCTTCTTCTTCTTCTTTTTTAAGGCAGAGTCTTGGTCTGTCACCCAGGGTGGAGTACAGTGGCTCAAACAGGGCTCACTGGACCCTCGGACTCCCTGGGCTCAAGTGATCCTCCCACCTCAGCCACCCAAGTAGCTGGGACTAGGCATGCACCACCATGCCTGGCTAATTTTTGTATTTTTAGTAGAGACAGGGTTTCACCATGTTGCCCAGGCTGGTCACGAACTCCTGGCCTCAGGTGATCTGCCCGCCTCAGTCTCCCAAAGTACTGGGATTACAGGCGTGAGCCGCTGCACCCAGCCACTTTTTAAAATATATTTTCTCCCCTCCCCCGTCGTCCCTTTCTGAGCCTCCAATCACACTGCTTGATATTGTCTCGCAGGTCATCAAGGCTGTGTATTTCTCTTCCCTAGGTTTTTCTCTGCGTGCTTCAGTTTCAATAACTTGTATTGTCCTGGCTTCAAGCTTACTGATCATTTTCCTCTGTAGTTTAATCTGCTGCTAATCTCATCGGTAGAGTTTTGGTTTCATACATTGTATATTTTCATCCTTAGAATTTCCATTTGATCCATTACTATACTTTCCATTTCTCCTTTGACTATGGTCATGGTTTCCTGTAAACCCTTAGGGGATACACACACACGCACACATACACGCACACATACACACACGTGCACACACACACATACACACCATACACACATACACACACATACACATATAAACACACGCACACACATACACATGCATGCACAGACACACACACACATGCATATATACACATGCACACACATACAGACATACATACACATAAACACACATACACGCACATACATACACATGCATACATGCACACACATACACATATACACATACACACACGTATACACATGAACACACACATACACACATATACACACGCACACACACACATACACACACATGCACACACATACACATATACACGCACGTGCGCACATACACACACACACATACACACACACACACATACACACATACACACACGCACACACACATACACATGCACACGCATATGCACGCATACACACATACACATACACACACACACACACACACACACACACATATTTTTCCTGAAACAGGGCCCAGGATAGAGTGCAGTGTAGTGGTGTGAGCCCAGCTCACTGCAGCCTCAAACTCCTGGGCTCACGTGATCCTCTCACCTCAGCCTCCTGAGTAGCTGGGACTCCAGGCACATGCCACCTTGCCCAGCTAATTTATTTATTTTTTGTAGAGATGAGGTTTCCCCATGTTGCCGAGACTGGCCTTGAACTCCCGGACTCAAGCAATTCACCACCTCAGCCTTCCAAAGTGCTGAGATGACAGGTGTGCGCCACCAAGCCCAGCTGATCCTTGGGCGTATTTTTGGTCACTGTTTTAAATGCCTTCTCTGCAAATCCTGCCGTCTGTGTCATTTCTGGGTCCGTGTCTACTGACCGATTTTGTTCCTAGTTATTTGTCACAGGTTCTTGTTCCTGCCTCTTCACAGGTCTGGCACCTTTGCACTGGGTGCTGGAGGTTGTCAATGTCAAATTGTTCGTTTCTGGATTTTAGCGGCCTCCTTTTTGGGAATGTTGAGCTTTACGCTGCTAGGCAGTTAATTCACTTGTGGATCTGCCTGGTCCTTTCAGGGTGTGCTTTGAACCTTCGTCAGGTCAGGTCTAGAGGAGCCGTCACCCCAGAATTACTTCAGCACTTCCCCTGGGACACGGCCTCCCTTGGTATCTCCCGAATATTCTGGGTGGTCAAGACTTTTTCCCTCTGTCACTGTTTTCAGCCATTTCATGATGAGGGGCTGTGGTGTGGTCTGCTTCCTACAGACGCTGCTTTGACTCCTTTGTATCACTCTACGTCACTTTGAGGTTCTTGGATCTGCGGATCTGACTTTTTATCATATGTGGACATTTTTCAGCCGTTCTTTTTTGAGAGGGAGTGTCGGTCTGCCACCCAGGCTGGAGCACTGTGGCTCGATCACGGCTCACGGGGGCCTGGAGCTCCCCAGGCTCAAGCAATCGTCTCTCCTCAGCCTCGTCAACGAGGGCTCTTCCTTCCCGGCGGCGGTTGTTCCGGCATCCCCTGGCCGGGTGTGACCTCTGGCAGACGCTCTGCCCACAACCCCCCTGCCCAGCGCTGGTCCCTGGCTCCGTGGGATCCCACCCTGCTTACGCACAGCTCAGTATTCAGCCTCTGGCAGTATTCAGGTGCACCCCGTGGGGATTTGGGGGGCTCCCCTGCCCTGCTGCCTCGTCTCCGGGGCTCTCTCCACAGTCCTCGGCCTCCTTGGCTTCCCAACGCTGTCCCCGCAGCCCAGTGAGGCCACCAGCCTTCTTAGCCAAAGGCTTATTTGCTTCTTTCTCACAGAAATTTCCGTCTCCGCCACCTGTTGTCCAATGTCAGAAACGGCGGATTCTCGTGTTTTTTGTTCCGTTTTCGACTCCTTCGTCACGGCCAGAACACCTGACATGTTTCGAATTCTCAGCTTGGGGAAGACACACGCGGTTGCTTTGATATGTGTTGAGTGACACGCACCTCTCGAGACCTGAGATGGTCCCTTACGGTGACGAGGGATCCTGGGCTGCGGCGTCAGACAGACCTCGGCTCTAACTGCGGCCGGGCCACCTACCCGCCAGGTAACAAGGCGCAAAACATTGCTCCCCTCAGTTAAACGGGGATGCGACGGCATCTGAGGGGCTTCTGTGAGAATTCAGTAGGGCGATGCAGGCAAGGGCCAGAGTGAGGCTGGGCACACAGTGGGTGCTTCATGGGAAGTAATGACCCTCACTATTTTAGGGTACAAGGCAAAGGGGTATTTGCTCCCTAAACCCAACCCCCTGCCCACCAGCCCAGGTTCCCTCACTGCCCCTCACCCACCAGCTGGACGCCCCAGCCATGGGCCCCACCCACCAGCACAGAGGTGCCTCTGTCCTCAGCCCCCTCATAGGCACACCATCGGGCCTTTTCCCCACTGCACGGGCGGGACAGGACACCCACGAAACTGCAGTGGCTAACAGGACAGCCCAGCGCTGAGGGCCTGAGGACGGAGGGCTGTCGTGGCCTCTCCTCCAGCCGGTGCGCTCCTAAGGGCCCCAGGGAGGGAACAGAGGTGGGAGCTCTGCCCACTCAGCCCCGCAGGGAGGACAAACCCACCCCACAGCCTCAGTCCACCCTCAGCCCTGGGCACCTGGGAAGGCCAAGGAAAAGGCCTCCCGAGGGGCTGCTGGCTTCAGGCACCACCTAAGACCACAGGCTGTCCGTGCTGTGGCCCCGTGGCTGAGCAAAACCTTGGAAAACTCACAGCAAGGCCTGCAGGAGCTCAGGCCACCTCGAGCCGCAGGGAAGGAGCTAGGCTCCTGCAGGTAACAAGTGCTGCCCACCCTATAGCAATGCTCGGTGGCTGTCAGGCTTGGGGGACCCATATCTTCTCCCCTGCCGGCAACATGGGAGGAGAATCCCTCAGGGCAAGCAACACGCTGAGCCACAGGCTCTGGGTCCGAGCACTGCGCTGCAGAGCGCGCCACAGACGTACCCGGCTGGCATGCCTCCCCGGGCGCTTTCTCTTTGCAGCCCCTTAGGTCTCCAAGCCCGTTCCTCCCAACCTTTCCCTTGGGCCTCATGCCAGGGCGGTCTCCTGTGTCATCATCAGGCCCTCATTTACAGCAGAGGTGACAGAGGCAGAGAGAGGTCCAGCCACCAGCTCAGGAGACATCGCCAGCAAAGGGACTGTCCCAAGTGCACACTGAGTGGCCTCTGGGAGCCAGCAGGACATGGAGAGACAGAGCCAGACCCGGGGTGGCTGGAGGGACCAAGCAGGGGCTGGACAGAAGGTGTGGGGTGCAGGGCAATCCAGAGGCAGCTTCTCAGAGGATTTTATGGGAAAGCACTCAGCGGGTGTCGGGAACCTGGATCCCACTGAGTGTCCTGGTACGAGGCTCCCGTCTCCGCACTGGGCCTCAGTGACCCCACTGCACCCCAGTCCTCACAGGTCAAGGCTCCAAACACCCTAGCTCCCTCCAGGGGGGTAGGTCTTGTCGTGCAGTACCCATCAAGGACTCAGGGGGGCAGCAGCCACCCGCCTTTCCCAGGAGCTGCCGGAGATGGAACCTCCCCACAGGGAGCTTCAGGTGGAGATGGAGACTGCAGCCCACAGGCGTCAGCTCTTAGCTCCTCCGTCATCCCCTCCTCAGAGGGACGGATGGCCCATTGGACCCGTCCCTGAGGCCAGCCTGTGCCCTGCTCAGGTGGCACCTGACACCCAGGTGGCACCCGACACCCAGGCAGCCCCTGCCACAGGGCAGACATTGGGGGACTCGTGGGTGGGGCGACCAGTGCAGGAGAGGGCAGGGCAGGCCACAGGAGCGCCAGGCAGGCCTCCCCTCTAGCCATGACACCTGAGAAAATGACAAGTGACAGCCCCAGAGCCTGCAGTGCCTCCTCACCCTGCAACGGGATCTCACGGCCACCCAGCCCAGGGAGGCAGGTGCTGGAGGAGGGTGGCCAGTGCCCTCTGGCTGGCCCACCAGTGCCCGGCCCATGCCCTGAGGCCTGGGGTCAGGGAGGGATGCTGGTGGAAGCTGACCCAAAGCCCAGCGTGGATGTTCACGCAGTAGCCTTTGGCAACAGGCCTTTCCTGAAAAGGGGATGGTGGAGACAGGTCAGAAGTGGGGCTGGGCCCTGGGACCTCAGGTCACATTCCTGGCCGGCCAGGCCCCACCCCTCCCACAGCACCAGGAGCCTGATTCCCGAACCCGCAGCCTGGGGGCAGCTGCAGCCTCTGCCCCGGGCCCTCCCTGATCTTCCCCGGCGTTCCCAGCAGGCAGAGCAAGGCCAGGCCGGCGCGGAGGGCAGGTTCAGCCCCGTGCGCGCCGGCGAGCGCCTTCCTTTCCAGGACTCAGGGTCCTCCTCTGTGTAGCGGGGATGAGGGCGACTCGACCACACCAGGAAGGTGGCCGGGGTGCCTTGTGTGCTCTTGGCTGTCCTTGGCCGCCCGGCTTCCAAGAATCCAGAGGGCCGGGCCTTTCTACAGCAAACATCGGGTGCCTGCAGGCAGGTCTCCTTCCGGGAAGGCTTCCTGGAGGAGGCGGTGGGGCGGGGCCTGCAAGGAGAGCGACGCAGGAGGGAGCCGAGCCGCTCCACCGCGCCGGGGAGGCAACTCCAGGGCGGGCCTCGGGGTGGGGCTGGGGGAGGGGCGCGGGCACGGGGGGGCGGTGGCTCGGCGGGAGTCGGGAGGCGCGAGCAGGTCCGGCCAGTCACGTGGGCTCCGGCCGGCCCAGGTGGGGCTGTGACCTGTGACGCGGGCGGCGCAGCCACAGGTGCCCGGGCGCGCCCCGCCCCCTCCCGCCCCTCCCTTCTCCTCCCCTCCCGCCCCTCCCTTCTCCTCCCCCCCCGCCCCCCCCCTCCCGCCCCTCCCCTCCCTTCTCCTCCCCTCCCGCCCCCTCCCGCCCCTCCCTTCTCCTCCCTTCTCCTCCCCTCCCCGCCCCTCCCCGCCCGAGGCCTCGGACCCGGAGCCGCCTCGCCCGCCCAGCGCCCACCTGGGGGCCGCAGCCGCTGCCCTCCCGCCAGACCGCGCAGGAAGTTGGGAAGGCGACCCGGGCGGGACCGCACGGCCGCAGGAGCGAGGCGGCTGCAGGACCGGACGGGACCGGGCGCTGGAGGCTGCACCGCCGCGCCCCGCCGCCCCTCCGCCCCGCGGCGCAGGTGAGCCTGGAGGGCGGGGAGGCTGGGGACGGGGGACGGGGGGCGGGGGGACGGGGCTAAGTCTGGGGGAGCCGGGGGACGGGGAGCCG
>NW_022437067.1:2310011-2337310 GCF_009761245.1 Sapajus apella
GACGGGGCTAAGTCTGGGGGAGCCGGGGACGGGGGAGCGGGGGGACGCGGCTAAGTATGGGGGAGCCGGGGACGGAGCTACGTCTGGGGGAGGCGCCGGGAACCCGGGGCGTCTCTCCTCCCTCTGCTTTTCCCGCCGGCCCCGCCCCGGGATCCGCCGCAGCTTCGCGACCCTCCACGGCTGCGGGGGGCGGGGCTGCTCGGACCCCCACCAGCGCCCCCCGCCCGCCCGCTCGCCGCCCCCTTCTCAGCCCCAGTGGCCGCTTCCTGTTCCGAAAGGACAACTTCGTGCAGCCGGAACCTGGGCTCACCCTCGAGGGCCGAGGACTCTGGAAGCTCCAGAGTTTGAAAGAGGGTGGGGGGGGGGGGGCGGGGGGGTGCGGAGCGACCCTCCGGGAGCTCTTGACAATCTGCCGCCCAAACCTGCTTTGGCCCCCGGAGTTCAGAAAAGCCCCAAGAACGAAGACACCCCCCACCAGGACAAACCAAAACCACACGCCCTTCCCCCACCCCGTGGACTTGGTGGGCGGTGACAGGGAGGGACCTGCTTTGTCTCCCCTGAAAAGGGAGGCAGGGAGGGGCGCCGGGTGTGTCCCACCTACTAGGGAGCCTCGGGCTGGTCTTCGCCGCTCAGCCAGTTTCTCTATCTGTGAAATGGGAACAAGGCTCCTTTTTGAGATCTGAGTGACTGTGGGGCCTCAGCCCAGCGCTCAGCATGACGTGGGGGGACCGAGGGAGGGGCAGCCAGGACAGGGCTTGGTGGCCTCTGCACTTGACCTGAGTCAAGGCCTGAGTCTTCCCTGTGTCTTTGAGGGGACCGGTCTGCACACTGCCGAACATGGGGGCTTAGGGGTGCATGAGGGCCTGGCTGGGACCAGCAGGAGGGTCCAGGTGCCGTCCGTGGCTGTGGGCCCTGACCCCTCCATGCTGTAGTGCCCAGCTGTGCGGTTTCCAGGCTCACATGCTGGCTCTTTGTGAACTAAAGCAAGTGAATTCAGCTCTCCGGCCTCGGTTTCCTGATCCGTAAAATGGGAATAATAGGTGTGTGAAGGAGTTAGAAGATGTTGACCCACAAGTGTGCCAGGCAGACGCGGTCCCTGCTCTGCCATGCCCACAGCCTGCAGAGGGGAACAGGGTGAGAAGCAGGGCACTGTGCAGAGCAGGAGCCCAGGCCGAAGCTGGGCACCCCCACCCACCCCGGTCCTGCTGGAAGGGAAGCGTCTTGGGGGCTCCCTGGAAGAAGTCAGGTCCAAGTCAGCTGGAGGGTGAGATGGTCTCCCCCAGCTGGTCACTCGGGAGAAACCCTTGCTGGGCAGCCTCCCTGAGGGCGCTGGCTCTCCAGAGGCCGTCTCTGACCCACAGGACCAAAGCACTTTCCACCTACACATGAGGCACAGAGGTGAAGCAGTGAGAAGAGGGGTCCCGGGGTCCCCACAGCCCACGTGTGGAGCATGAGTCCCCTCCCCCCACCCTAAGGACGGCTGTCTGTGTCCACGTTGTGAGCCAGGCGCAGGAGCTCCCTGAGAGCTCGGTGTGAGTTTCAGTTCTGGTTTCCGGATGGATCTGGGCTGCTCCTGTCCTTAGCTCAGGGGACTGTCCTGTGGATCAGTGTCCTTATTTCTGGTGACTCCCTGGCCGAGGCCAGAACCCCCACTCCCCCGGTCCCCGTTTGGGGTCAGTCATCTCGGTCAAGACAGGGCCTGGCTGGCAGCCCCACCCAGGCAGGCTACATTCCCTCTGCATCTGGTTTCCTTATCTGCCGGGGAAAATACCCACCTTCCAGAAGTTTGGGGAGGAGCAGAAGACACAGTGGGTGATGGGGCATTCAGAGGGCACGGTCTGTGTGTCTGTCCCGCAGCAGGTGAATGGGTGGCAGGAGACCTGTCACCCTCGTGGGCACCTGTCAGAGGCAGGCTCTGATTCCCACCCTTTGGGGGAACCCTGTGAGTGGCAGCAGAGCCAGGACAGGGCCTGGGCTTATGGCACATTGTAGGGCTGTGGGTCCTACAGGGTTGTGGGGTGTCCCTTATGCTGTGCTGAGGTGCAGAATCTGAGAATTAAAGAGACAGGACCCTGGAGAACTGGAGAAGAGCAGCTGGACTCGGGGGGCCATGCTGCCTGTGAGCAGGGACAGACGAGGCCCTGAACGCTCAGAAGCATCTGGGTTTATTCGGTACAAGCAGGGGAAAGGGTCGTGAGTGAGGTCATCATCTACAGGCTTAGTAATAAGGCATACATAATCACCTGAGTCACAAGCGAGGGGGCCACCCCATTATGTCACCTGGGCAGAGAGGTGGGCCATGCGCAGTAGTAGAGGGTTGTGTACAGAAAAGCGGTCCACCCCCATTAGGTGACCGAGGCAGAGGTGGGCTGTGTGCAGCAGGTGTCGTGGGCAGCACTTCTTACCTGGGGGCAGGAGGCTTCAAAGGGTTTCTAATAGAAGGATGCTGTAAGCCAGTGCAGTGGGAGCTGACAGACGTGTGCTCTTCTCTAAGATATTTATGGGAGGATGATTTGAGCCAGCACAGAAGCGAGAAAAGACTGACAGGGTGCACAGCCGCCACGACTGGTCACACCAGGGGGGTTCTTCTCCCTCGGTTACTTCCAGGATCTCAGGCCTGAGGCCGATTTTCCACAGGAACTGGATGCAAGGTGCTACAACTCCTTTATCAGAGGAGAGGCTCCTGCTCCAGGCCTGCCATACGGCGTTTGCCCGTTCAGGCAGGGACGCCACCGCCTGGGTCTTTGGTTCTCGTCCTGGTCTGGCTGTTCTCCTATGTACTGCTTCTGTTCTGTGACTGCTCCGGGCATTCCTCCTAGTACAAACTACTATACGGTTGTATGGAAGGATTCTATAAATCAGCACTAAATGTGTCGGTACAGCTCCGACTACGATACCTGTGTGATTATATAGAAAGATTACATGGGACTAAGTATGATCATATACGTAAGCTAGATATAGTAAGCAGTGAGTTATGCTTCAGGCACTCACTGTGGGTGAGGTCTGCGCAGTTCTCCTTCCTCGGTGCTTGTGGCAGGCGTTACCCTCAGCACGTCTCGTTCAGAGCGGAGCTGGAGCTGGGGACAGACTGGAATGCACTTTGGGCTAAGCCGGCTGTGTCCCGGTCGGAGGCCCAGGCACACTTCGCCCCCACCGTGCAGGGTGGCTCCCACCTTAGCTGCCCAGGGTTTCCCCCCTGCAGCCCTAGGGGCCTTGATCCAGGTGACAGGTGTTTCCAGCAGCCTCGCCCACAGTAGGCAGGACTCCTGACTACCAGCAGTGTCTCCTGGGGGGCAGAACTGCCCCAGTGAAGGCCGCAGAGCCAAGCCCCTGACCACCTTGCAGAGGGAGCTGGCTGATGTGTGCTGCGTGACTTACAAAACCAAATCCTCCCCCTGCTGATGTGACTGATTCCACAGCATGGCCGGGCAGAATTACCGAGGACAAGGGCGTCATTGTGGCTTGAGTTTGCTTGCACTGAGGTTGGATGGACAGGTGCTGGAGAGGCCACACCACACTGGGCCGAGTGGGGTCAGCCAGACCTAGAGGCCAGGGTAGGAGGGACAGAGCTGCCTGAGGACCACGTGAAGCTGGAGGCCCGTGCAGTGTCCCAACTGGAGGGGCAGCACACTTGGGGCAGTTGGGTCCTGGCCGTGAGTGCAGCTGTGCCTAGAGCCCCAGGCCCCGGCTGGGAGACTGTACTGCTGTGGGTAAGCAGGAGGGATGGGGCTGGTGCCCGCTGGAGTTCCTGGAAGCACATCTCCCCGGAAAGACGAGAACGGGGCTGCAGGGCAGCCTACCCTTCAAGGCCGGGTCTGAGATACGACAGTCCAGCCAAGGCCGAGTGCACACAGGACCAGACAGGCCGGGCGGGGGCCCCTGAGGCTGGCCGGAGACCACGGGCTCCACCCGCTCACCTCTGCTGCCTGCCATCTCCTGGCAAGTCCCTCGTGCCCCATAACCACCTGACCCGTGTCACCTGTGTGGGGGATACCAGGTGGGGTATTTAGTGGTAAAGAGAAGAGAGACAGCTCTGGGTCCCAAGGCTCAGCCGTAGGAGGTCCTTTCCAGTGCACCCTGAGCAGAAGCAGCAGGAAGCCACCCAAAAAGTGGCACAGCCGGGTGCGGTGGCTCACGCCTGTAATCCCAGCACTTTGGGAGGCTGAGGCGGGTGGATCACGAGGTCAAGAGATCGAGACCATCCTGGTCAACATGGTGAAACCCCGTCTCTACTAAAAATACAAAAAATCAGCTGGGCATGGTGGCGCGTGCCTGTAATCCCAGCTACTCAGGAGGCTGAGGCAGGAGAATTGCCTGAACCCAGGAGGCGGAGGTTGCGGTGAGCCGAGATCGCGCCATTGCACTCCAGCCTGGGTAACAAGAGCGAAACTCCCTCTCAAAAATAAAAAATAAAAAAAAGTGGCACAGATGGGCCTGGAGGCCTGTGTGGGACTGTCCTGGCCCAGCGTCTGCTCCCTTTGAGCGGAGGCCCCTTGCAAGTTGGTTCTTGGCATGGAACACCAGGGCCTGTCTGGGAAGGCACAGTGTCAAGGGAAGGAGACCAGGGCAGAGCGAGTGCCAGGGCAGGCATTTGCTCTTCAGTTTGGGAATTCAGCCCGACTGTCTGTGGGGACATGAAACTGTCCCTGTCCCCCAAGGGGGCTCACAGACATGGGGAGACGGGGGACAGCCAGCCAGCCAGCCAGCCTGCAGCTTCTTCTGCCCTGTGCATGCCTGAAGGATCTTTCCCGGCGGTCCCCGCCCAGCGCGTCCAGGCTGCCTTTGCTGGGGAGCAGGCCTGCCACCGGCCCGTGTGGCTGCCGCAGGGCGTCTGACCTGTCTCTGTGGCACTGTAGCTGGACGTGGCCAGCTGCTGAAAGGAGTCTGAGCTCTCGGCCTCTCCCCTTCACTGGCCGCAGGCACCAGGCGCAGGCCAGCATCTCCATGAGGAAATGGAAGGAGACCGCTGCAGAGACCAGCCAGCTGCAGGAGAGGCTGCGGAACACGGACCTGGCATGGGGCTGGGGTACCAAAGGGCCCTTCCGGTCAGACACCTGGGCCTCCCACCAGCATAGGGTCTCTGTCCACAGTAGAAGCAGAAGCAGTCAGCCACCAGCAGCAGATGTTTGAGGACAGCCTCGTGCCTGAGAGACAGAGGCCAGCAGAGGTGGAGACAGGAGGGAGCGTATGGCGGGGGCGCGGCTCCAGCAGCCACACAGAAGGAAGGAAACTCGCTCCGGAGAAAACACTCCTTCCTCTCTGCGGTAATGGAAGATGTCACACCCATAAAACAAGAACAGGCTGCCAGGAGTGAAGAGCAGAGGGCTTTTTGAGGATAATGAAAATGACAAGACCAGAGCAGATGAGATCAGGTGGGGAAAACCTCCCACGGAGGAGAGCAAAATGGCGAAAAGGTAAGGAATTGGGAGGAAATGCCAGAGCTTAATGCTCATTAGTGGGTATCCTGAAAAGACAGAGTGGAAGACATACGAAAATCTGTGCAGCCTCAAAAGACAGGAGCGACCCTCAGGGAGTTCCACCCGGTGCCTGGCTCGGTGAACGAACGCGGACCCTACAGAGGTACATCAGCATGACTGCCAGAGTTCCCAGGTCCAGCAGGTACCCAGACCCTCAGCGGGGCCAGGGAGAACCACACACAGGAAGAGATCAGGGAACAGGGGCACCTCCCCAGCAAGTCTGAAGACGCGAAAAGAGGGTGCCCAACTCTGGGGAAAAACTGTCTGCAGTGAGAACTCTCACCTTGTTACCAGTCAGGGGAGAGGAAGAAAGAGACATTTTCAGGTAGTCCAAGAGCTGCCTCCCATGTGGCTTCCTGGGACAGTGCCTGCCTGGGGATGTGCTTCCTCACGTGAGGGCCTGGAGCGGGTGAGAGGGGACCCGGGGCCAAGCCTCCAGCCCCAGAAGCAGCAGAGGAGGTCCTGGGGACCCCCCAGGGTGAGGCCCAGAGCACCGGGCCCTCGGGGGAAGGAGGATGGGGGGTGTCTGGGAAAAACATGGAGCTGGCCTGCCGTACGTATGGAATACGTTCTTAAGAAGCACGCGGAGACGCCGGAGCACTGGGGGAAAAATCACCTGGGGAAACCAGGCTGGTGGAATGAGAAAATAATTAACCAGAGATGGGCGAGGCCTTACTCTGCCCCAGGGCTCAGCGCCTGGTGCTGGCACAGGTATTGCATGATGGGGCCGGCCGCGATGGAGTCCTCGTCCAAGAGGCAGGGAGAAGGCAGGGATGCCCAGAGGAAGGGCCCTGCAGAGCCGGCTGTGCCTCATTCTGGGAGAGACTGAAGAGCCCGGAGCGGTGCCCTCTGGGGATCAGGACAGCGTGGAGGAGGGGACGCCGGCTGTCATGCTGAGTCTGGTGTTTGTTGACTTTTGAAACGGTGTCCATGTCTTAATAGTTCTTTAGTAAAACTGAAAACCAGAAGCCAAAGTACACGGGTGCCTGCCAGGGCCACAGCTCCTGGGGGGGCTCCAGGTTCCAGAGCCCCTGCCCACACCCCTTAGGCTCTCTTGTAGGCCTGTGGGTGTGGCTGCCTTGCTGGGAGCGGAGGTCACACCCAGCGATGGCTCTGGCTCTCCCGCTTGGGCGCCTCCCAGCAGTGGAACAGACTTTGACCTCTCCTGGGACAGCAGCTGCCAACCAGGGAGTGCTACTGGCCAGGGCCAGGACACTGACATGGTCAGGGACGGTCAGGCCTGGCCAGTCTGGCCCCATGGGGAGGAGGAGGGCCTCTCTGAGAGCTGGAAGGGGGACAGTGCAGGTGGGGTGCTCTGTGTTTAGGGGCTGTGGGGTCTTGGGGACATTTGTTTGATGGGAGACGGGGCATGGGGATGATGTGGGCATGTGAGTGCCACCTGCCCTTTACAACCACGTAAAATGCTCTCCAGGGAAAGAAATCACGCTTAGAATGAAGGACTGCGGGAGCGTAGGCTGCCCACGCTGGCCACCCACCCGGGAGTGCGCCCTGCTTGGCGTGTAGACACACAGAAGCCTGAAAGAACAGATTTCTTGGCCAGGCCCCTGTAACACAGACACGACACTGTGAGGGGTGATCCTGGGATGGTGCAGACCTTGGTCAGCGTCACGGACACCAGCCCTGGGGGAGGCCTGTTGTGTCTGCCACTGTCCTCAGCCGGTGATTCGGAATGTCCTGAGGAATGTGGAGGCTGCGGGGCTCCAGGGACCGCCCCTCCCTAGGCCTGGGAGGCTCAGCCGCACATGCCTTCCTGTGATGGTTTTATCAGAGAACTTGTGTCCTGGGAGAGTGTGGTGGCTCCCAGCTGAACAGGGACAGAGGGACGACCCGATTGCCCTTCGGGTGCTCCAGAGGTGCTAATTCGGGTCATTGTGTGGCTAAGTCTAGGCAGCCTTCCTGCAGGAAGTCACGTTGAGTGAGTGACTCAGCCTTGTTTGCCCAACAGAAAAATTGGCTTCCACCCCCAAGGGACTCTGGCCGTTTTCAGGTGTGTGAAGTTCTGGGTGTATAAGGGGCGTGCTGAGTGATGGCTGTTACTGTTTTTATTTATTTTTTTAAAAAAGGGAAAGAATGAAGCCGTGAGTTTCCTCCATGTTGTTACCTTTTGAACCTGCGAAGCTCCGTAAGCACAGGGAGGGAGCGTGAGCTGTTCTCTGATTCAGCAAGGCCTTGCTCACCGCCACACGGACGCGTGCTCACAGCCAGCCGCGTCTCCTGTTACACGCTTTGCGTGCTCTACGCTTCCCGTAGAACCTTCAGGAGGTGGGCCTTGCTCTTATTGTGCCCATTCTATAGGTTTTAAAACTGAGGTACAGAGAGGCAGCATCACTTGCTCACTGACCTTGTGTCTTGGTCAGGACTGCCCCCAACACGTGTGGGAGTCCCTGAGCAGCAGAGGGGAGCGCCAGGAGCCTGGGAGAGCAGCCGCAGAACCCATTGCTCAGTGCTGAGATTTGTAAGCGCCCACAGGAGGGTTGCAAGCAGCCCGGGGCGTGAAAGGTCACTGTGGGCCTGAGCGCGGTGGCCAAGCAGTGCGCCGTCACTCAGGAGGTGACGTGCAGCCACCACAGCGCCAAGAGTGCCTGGAACAGACTTCCAGGCCTGGCTCCTGCAGGCCGGGTTGGCTGGGGGCTCTGCACATCAGTCACACGGAGGTCCAGGCCATCGGGGCTCTGCCTGACCACACATGCCCAGTCATGGCAGCCAGGGAAGGCCCAGTGGCATGTCGAGAGCTGGCTTTCCAAATTCCTCCCTGGCAGAGACACATGTCCCAAAGCCAGTCTCAGGACCGTGCCTTTCCCACAGGGCAGGAGGGCAGCCCTGCCTTGGGTCTGGAAGGAGGAAACAGCAGTGTCGGGTGCAGGGCTGCCAGTCCCGGACCATGAAGGGGACATCGGGGTAGAGATGGGCTCAGGGACCTGAGCTGCCAGGAGGGACGGGCAGCAGCATGGCGGGGCGGGGCCGGAGCGTGGAGTGGTCGGTCTACGGCGATGTGTCCAGAGCAGCCCCACCCCACGCAGGGTGATGCAGGTGAGGCGCCGGTGGCCGGTGTTGTGCCTGACTCGGGCCGGTGCCTGATGAGGCTCCTGAGACCGGAATTGTCATGCCCAGTTCAGAAACGTGGAAAAATGCAAGCACGTTGCTTGGTGTGTGGAAGGGTTCCATGGACAGTCCGACACAGTCACGTCACCACGTGGCTGAGGGAAAGGGGAATCACAGGCCTGGGTCGTTTGCCTGACCCCTCCGCCAGTGGAGGCAGAGGCTGTGGCCACTGATGCCGGCCTCGGGAAGCCCCACGGTGCAGCGCTCTCGCCCTCGTGTTCACCACAAGGACGTGGTTCAGGAGGCTGCGTGGCTGCAGGTGTGAGCCAGGATTCCAGCCCTGGTCTGCAGGGCTCCAGGGCCATGTGCCTGAGTGGCCCCACCTGCCTCCCGGCTCAGGAACATGTCCTCAGCGCGTCCCGCCCGTCAGTGTGGCCTCCCAGCCTCCCAGGTCCAGCCTCTCCCCGCAGGCTGCGCCCACCTGGTCCCTCAGAGCTTTGAGAACCAGCACCTGTCCAATCCCGTCCCATGCCCAGCCTGCAGCCTCAGACGTGGCTGGCTCCTGGCAGTGAGGGCCGGCCGTGCTGCTGACCCGCTCTGTTCCTGGCTGTGCCTCTGTCCTTGCACAGTTTGTCCTGGGAGCTGTCCAGGGGCCCCATCCAGGTGTCTGCCAAGGAGCAAGGGGGTGGACACCCAAGGGGACTGCGGAGAGCAGCCTCATGAGACCCTCACTTCTGTCCATCCACCAGGTCCTGGCAGCTGCCCAGCATGTCCCAGTGGCACTCAGACAGCTCCTTGGAGGAGAAGCTCCTGGAATACCGCTTCCACTCGGAGCTCCGGCTCGATGCCAGTGGGAACCCAGCCTCTGGGCTCCCGATGGTCCGTGGCTCCCTGCGCGTCAGGGACAATGCCGCCTTCCAGCCCGAGGCCCCGGCACCCCCAGAGCCTCAGCTCCCAGGGCACGAGGAGCCACGGCCCATTGTCCTGAGCACAGAGAGCCCAGCGGCCCTGAAGCTGGGCACCCAGCAGCTGATCCCCAAGGGCCTGGCCGTGACCAGCAAGTCAAAGACCCCAGCCCGCCACCAGAGCTTCGGGGCAGCTGTGCTCAGCGGGGAGGCTGCTCGGCGGAACCCCCCGCTCCTCCCAGCTGCCAGCTTCTCCTTGGATGACATGGACGTGGACATGGACCCCCGGGGCATGCTGAGGCGGAACCTACGGAACCAATCCTACCGGGCGGCCATGAAGGGCCTGGGGAAGCCAGGTGGCCAGGGGGACGCCATCCAGCTAAGCCCGAAGCTGCAGGCTCTGGCCGAGGAGCCCGGCCAGCCTGCCACTCGGAGCACGGCCAGACACAAGGTAGGGGCCTGCCCTCATGGACCAGGGGAAGGGCTGCTAGGCAGAGGGGTGGCCTGACCGGTACACCACTGTCGTCTGCATCACGGCGGCTGCCATTAGTAAGCACCTGCTGCATGAGGGCTCTCGACTGGTTTATTCCAGTTCAGCCCAGTCTATGAGTGTGAAGATCCCACCTCGCAGAGGAGGCAGCAGAGGCTCAGAAAGGTCGAGGCTTCTACCCAGGCTCCTGGACTCTGGTGTCCCTGCTCCCAGCCTTGGTGGATGGCAGGGCCCTGGAAGGGCCCAGCCCCTGCTTCCGAGCCCTGCCTGGGAGCTAGCCTGCCTGGATGGCGGGGTCCAGGGTGGCCTTGCTGCAGTAACTGGCCTGGCTCCATCTGCTCTGGCAGCTCCGGGCAGTGACTCAGTGGGGCAGCCACTCAGTGGCGGCCGGGGGTTCAGGAGAAGTCTGCATGTTGCCTCTGTACACGGAGCCCTGCTTCCCTGCCTGCTGGCGGTGGCTCTAGGTCTGGGGCATGGTGGCGGCAGACCCTTCTCTGGGCAGAGTGTAGCCTGCTGCATGTGCCACTAGAGCCCAGGGGACGGAACAGCCACCTGGGGCTCCTGAGCCCAGCATCCCTCATCCTCCGAGTCACCGTTCCCTATGGCTGGGGGCCAGACCTTGCTTTCAGGCAGCCTTGGAGGTGGAAGCCGTGTTCAGGGAGAGCTGCATGGCACCTGGACACCCACACGGCCAGGACTGGGACTCTGGCCACCCTGCTTGGTCTCGTTAACTGGTGGGCCTGGGTGCAGGCAGGGCTGTGATGCAAGGAGAGTTAGGGCAGAGGCAGAAAGGAGAGAACGGGGTGGGGGTGGGGGAGACGGAAGGGGACCGGGGGAGCGCTTGAGGAGGGTGCGGGGCACAGGGCTGAGTGTGCCAGGCCAGGTGCATTTGGGAGCGCTGCATGTTCCCAACCAGAAAGGGGAGTTTTCATGCCCCAACTTGTTCCAACAAATCAGCCCCTCTCCTGGGAACCAGCGCACCTGGACGGCTGGCAAGTGTGGTGTCCCAGCCAAGGAGGGTGGGCTCTGAGCCAGGCACCTGAGCACGGGGGCTTCCCAGAAACCCAGCCCTTCTCATCGCTTCTGCCATCCCAGCCTTCTGCTGCGGCCCCCAGGCCCTTGCTTGGGGCTGGACACTGACCCACCAGTCCCTGCTCACCTGCCCCACCTGGTCCTGGTCCCCAGGGGCCTGTGTGCTGCCCCACTGTTCCTCCACCGCCCTCTCCCACCCACACCTGCCCTGCCACGGGTTCCCTCCAGGCCTGCTTGAAACTCCTGAGCATCCCCTCACGATGAGTTCAACTCTTCCTCCTCCTCCAAGCAGCCCTCCTGGACCTGACCGCCCTCAGCCATGTGTCCTGCCTGCTCTGAGCCTTCCACCTGTCCTGGCCTTTGCTTAGACAGGCGGCCCTGAGGCCGTGTGGAGTTGGCATTTATTGTGCACCTTTTGTGTGCCTGTCGGGGCCCCTCCCGTCAGGCACAGCTTCAAACATGGAGCCGTGAGGTCCCTGGGCTCTCTTTAGCTGGTAGGCCCGGGCTCAGGTGGGGCTGGGGTGCAGCGTCGCAGTGGGCCCGGGCTCAGGCAGGGCTGGGGTGCAGCGTCGCGGTGGGCCTGGGCTCAGGCGGGGCTGGGGTGCAGTGTTATGGTGAGCCACACCTGCCCTGGCTGACGGCTGCGGTTTCTGTGTCTCTTTTGTGCAGAAGACGCTAGGGCGGAAACGCGGACACAAGGGCTCCTTCAAGGACGGTGAGTGGCTTTGGGAGGAACCGCGGACCGGGAGGGGCTCCAGTCGAAGCTGGTCTCGCTGGGACATCCGGGGGGTCAGGTGGGCCTCAGTTCGGTGTCTCGGGATGACCAAAGCAGCTTGATGGGGTCCTTCCAGAGGCTGAGGTCCTGAGGTCCCAGTGGCTGGTCTGACCATGCAGCCCTGATGAGTCTGGAAAGGTCTAGAAAGTTCCCCTGGACTCTATGTGATCTGAAGGGCAGGGCACAGACAGAGACCCCAGACTTGCCCTGAACACCCATATATGTGCTGGGCTCGGCCTGCAGTGGCAGTGTGGGGGACCAAGGCCACATCCGAGGGCGCCAGGCCCACACCACGGCCTCTGTTTGGAATCCGAGGCTGGAGGGGAGCCCTGTGTTGGGGCCTCCAGCTGGGGTGGGGTAGTGCCCACTCAGCCAGCTGGTGGGACATGAGAGCACCCCACGAGAGGCTGACATAGGGAGGTGCCTGCTGCCGGGGTCAAAGTGCCCGGGGTGTGAAGAGGTCAGAGGCCTGGGGGACTAGGGCCTCAAGTGCCCAGCTCCAGGCCTGGCCTTTGTCCAGAGGCCCCAAGGCACAGTGGCCCTCTCCAGCCCCCAGGAGCTTTGTGGACAGGCATGGGCCCAGGAGGGGACACTGAGGCCTCCTCTACAGAAATCTCAGGGAAAACCATGCCCAGGAGAGCAGCAGTGATACCCCGAGTCTCGGGGTAAGGCTGGTGTGGAGGCACCTGAGCCGGGTCCGGCCCATTTCAGGAGGGGCTTGTGGCGTGGGAGAGGTCTCAGGACTGGCGCCCAGCACCTTCCCGCCCAGCACCTTAGGTGGCCCCCACCCAGAGCCTCCCTCTCCCTCATAGCTGTGGAGCCTGTGGGCCTTAGAGGACCTGAGCGGGAGGTCCTGTCCTGCCCGATCCCATCACGGGCTCCGAGGAGGCCTTGGGGAGAGCTCAGCCTGCGGGTTCCAGGGAGGCCCAGCCTTTTCCAATCCCCGCTTCTCTCTCCAGACCCCCAGTTCTACCAGGAGGTCCAGGAGCGGGGCCTGAACACCAGCCAGGAGTCTGATGACGACATCCTCGATGAGCCCTCCAGCCCCGAGGGAGGCCGGAAGGCGGACGCCACCATTGTGGTCAAGAGCTACCGGCCCGCCCAGGTCACCTGGAGCCAGCTCCCGGAGGTAGCGCTGGAGGGTGGTGAGGCCGCCCCATGGAGGCAGGCAGAAGCCACAGCCCCTCCCCCATGCCGCTGCTCCTTCCCCGAGCCCAGGTGGCTGGTCCCCAGCAGCAGCCCAGTTCTCCGAGGGACGGTGGGCAGCCCTCGCAGGAGCCCCTCGGCTGTGTGCAGCGGACCTATGGGTCTCCCATCTCCCTCCTATGCCCGGCATTGCCCTACCCATGTGGGGCTGGCTCAGCACCTGGAGCGGTCACGGGAGGGTGTGCCACCGGGCATGCGAGTTTGCCCTCTGCCATCATGCGTGTGAGGGGCGGCCCTGCTCAGACTCCCCTGCAGGGAGCTGCAGGCACCAGGAGTTCCTTCCCAGGAGAGGGTGGAGGATCCGCATGAAGAGACAGCTGGGATGGGAGTAGCCGGGGCTTGGAGCTAGGGGCAGGGCCAAGCCACCCCTTAACTTTTCACATCTGAAAATGGGGGCTCGTCCCCACCCTGCAGGGTCTCAGTGGAGAGCATGGCCCAGAGCAGTCCCCGTGCTTGTGGGAGTGGCTGCTCCTGCCCCAGGTGGACTGCACATGACCCCCGCCTTGAGGGCCTAGGGAGGGGACCATGTGGCTGTGGGCACGGCGGGCATCAGGGAGGGCAGGCCCCCACCTGCAGTACAATGGGGCCCCTTGTTTGCCATCTGGAGGGGCTGGCACTGCAACCGCCCACCACGCTCCAAGGCGCTGCGTGCCCCGGGACCCCGGCCAGGGCAGACCCAGCGTGGGGTGAGGGCAGGCCAGGAGCAGCCTCCCCACAGACAGAAAGGTCTGGAAGTACAGGCTTACTCCCCTTTGGAGCTGGGCATGTGTGGTCTCCCTCTGTCTGGGGTGAGGTCCAGCACTGCACCCTGGTAACTGCAGAGATTCCGGCCCCTCGTGGGAAGGAGGAACGGGCTTGGGGGACGAGGACTCACCCTTGGACAAGGTGCTGTTGGCGGCCTTTCTGCCCAGCCCAGTGAGGAGCAGAGCA
Source organism: Sapajus apella (assembly GCF_009761245.1). Classification (NCBI taxonomy): domain Eukaryota; kingdom Metazoa; phylum Chordata; class Mammalia; order Primates; family Cebidae; genus Sapajus; species Sapajus apella. The sequence continues at coordinate 2,323,890 of NW_022437067.1, forward strand.
CGAAGCAGGGTGACCCAGGTCCTGCAGAGGGGATCCCTGGGCAGTGTGGCAGCCCGCTGTGCCTGACACGCTCTGCCAAGGGAACCACGCTCCTGCCAAGGTGACCCGCCAGCTGTGGCCCCTGAGGAGGAGGGAGCCGGGTGGGCACAGCGTCACCCATACCTTCACTGGCACCTCGCCCAGGTGGGGTCTGGGCCACAGTCCTGCCCTCCACACTCTCTCGCTGGGCGGGCTCTGCATCTCCATCTGCTGGGAAGGTCTTTGGGACGAGACCCTCCGGCCTTTCCCTCTGGATGACCCGTGTTCTTTTCTGGGCTGCTCTGGGGCTCTTTGGAGGGGTTGGGCCTGCTCATCGGCATCCCCTAGGAGGGCTCCGCAGAGAGGAAGGCGGCAGGGATAGGTCGGCTCCAGGGCGGACTTTACCGAGCCCAGCGGGGTGGCTGTGGGTGTCTGCCCACAAGCTGTCTATCAGGAGGTCCATCAGGAGGAGGACAGAAGGGAGATTTTGGCACAGGCTTCCAGGACATGTGACCTGGAGCTCCTGGGCCTGTGTCCCCCCAGGTGATGGAGTTGGGCATCCTGGAGCAGCTCTCCACTGAGGAGCGCAAGAGGCAGGAGGTGAGGGCCCCGGGCGGGAGGGCTGCCCCACCACAGCCTGGGCCACACCACACCCGGGAAGGGGTAGCAGCCAGGTGGCGCCACCAGCCATCCCTCTGTGGCCACCTCCAGCTCCAGGCCCTGTCATGATGACCAATGCCTCGCACAGGCCTGGCTGTGCCTCCACTCATGCTATGCCCTGATGGAGCCTCTTCGTGACACCGGGTGAATCCTCAGAGTCCAGCGGCTGCCATCACCCTCTTTTCCAATGAGGACGGGGTTCATTGCCCAGCTTCATGCAGCTCATAAGGCACCCAGCCAGGGGCACGCAGGGAGGTCAGCCTGGCATCCCCAGGCTGGCTGTCCTGACAGGCCCATCCAGGGGTCTGTCTGAAGCTCCTGTCCCCACCTACCCCTGCCACCTGGGCCAAGTCCTGTTCTGAGCATCAGTCCCTGAGGCATGCCCGCATCCAGCGTCACTGTGGGGCTCACCCAGGCCCCTCTCCGCAGGCCATGTTTGAGATCCTCACGTCCGAGTTCTCCTACCAACACAGCCTGAGCGTCCTGGTGACAGAGTTCCTGCAGTCCCAGGAGCTGCGGGCGACCATGACCCAGATGGAGCATCACCACCTCTTCTCCAACATCCTGGACGTGTTGAGTGCCAGTCAGAGGTAAGGCCTCGCCACAGCCTTCACAGGGGCCTCTGCCAGGAAGGTGCCCCCCACCATGGGCACCACAGCGGCGTCAGCAGGACCTGGGGAGCCTGGGCTGCACCTTGATGGGGACGGTTTGGGGCAGCTGCTGGCTCCCATGGAGCGTGATGACCTCTGAGGGTCCTCGAGGCCACAGAGACCTGGACCCAGGGCCGGGCTGAGCGCTAGGCTGTGGCATCCTGGTTGCTCGTAAGACGTGGAGCACTTCTCCGGGCTGCAGCCCTGCCACACTGCCAAGCGCCATTCACCAGGACACCCAGGCACAGAGGGCCACGTGACCCAGGCAGTGGTGCCCACAGCTGCTCACCCGTAGTCAGGAAGCCTCGAGTTGCAGCCCTGGGTCATGTTCCGCCCAAAGGTGTCCGGTGGCTGGACCTGGGCTCTGGTTGCAGGGCCTGGAGCTGGAAGAGAATCTGGAAATGCAGCTGATGCAGCTACAGCCCAGCACGGGTGTGTGTGCACAGGTGTGCATGTGTGCATGGGTGTGTCCACAGGTGTGTGTGCCTAGAGAGTGGCTTGGGAGCATCTGGCACCCTGGTGTGTGTGCATGGGTGTGTATGTGTGGACAGCGATACGTGTGCATGGTGTGTGCCTGGGCAGGGGTGTGTGCAAAGGTGTGTGTGCATAGGTGTGTGTGCATGGGTATGCGTGGGCATGGGTGTGTGCGTGGGCAGGGGTGTATGTTCATGGGTATGTGTGTGCATGGACAGGTGTGTGCATGGGTGTGTGAGCAGGGGTGTATTGCATAGGTGTGTGTGGGCAGGGGTGTGTGTGCACGGGTGTGTGTGCCTGGAGAGTGGCTTGGGAGCATCCGGCACCCTGGTGTGTGTGCATGGGTGTGTATGCGTGGACAGGGATGCGTGTGCATGATGTGTGTGCCTGGGCAGGGGTGTGTGCAAAGGTGTGTGTGCATGAGTGTGTGTGCATGGGTATGCGTGGGCATGGGTGTGTGCATGAACAGGTGTGTGCATGAACAGGTGTGTGCACGGGTGCATGGGCAGGGGTGTATGTTCATGGGTGTGTGTGTGCATGGGTGTGTGGGCAGGGGTGTATTGTGTAGGTTGTGTGGGCAGGGGTGTATGTGCACGGGTGTGTGTGCCTGGGCAGGGCTGTGTGTGGTCTACACAGTGTGCTGCCCCTAGATGCAGGAGGACGCTGGGGCATCATCCAGTCCTCTGAGCCTCGGCCTCAGTGTTAACCGGAGGGGCGGTGCCTCTGGCCACCTCATGGGCTTGGGCGATGCCGGAAGATGATTAGGGGCCTGTAGTGCCTGGTACGTGGTGGCCCAGACAGCGGTGGCTGCTGGCTCATTCTTATATCAGCCCCGCCCCTGGCAAGTCCCACCCATCTGCTCCCTGTGGGGTGCCCTTGCAGAATTTGGGGACCCTGAGGGTGGGCAGGAAGCCACCTTATTCATGGAGGCAGGGGCTTCCTGTAGAGCTCCAGGGACCAGCTGTGGGAAATGCCCAATCTCTGACTCAGCGTGGGACGGGGTTGGAGAAGGGGAGGGGTCTGGGACAGTGGCTGCCCATCCCCCAGCTCTGTCCCCAGCCATGCAGGCTGTGTGTCTTCGGAGCAGGGTCCCCTCTGTGTCAGGCGGCTGCGTGTTTGCCTCTGACCTCCCTGGGGCTTTAGATTGCTGCCCCAGGGCGGGAAACTCCGGCCTCCTCCCTGATCTGGGCTGCAGGACCTCCTGGCGTTCACAGTGAACTCTCTGGGGAATCATCGCTATTTGGGGTCAGCAGCAGGTGGCCGGCTCTCCCAGCCCCTTCTCAGAACCTGCAGTTGCCATGTGAGCTGCTGGCTGGCCTGGCACACACGCGTGTCTCGGCCCTGCTCATCCGGTGGCCGGGACCTCCCATGCCCTCCTGGGTCCTCGTCCACGGGGCCGCTGCTCCATCTGCTGGGGCTTCCCAAGGGCAAGTGGCTCCCCAGATGCTCTCCCTACAGGAATCATGGCTCCTACGTGGGTGGAAGGCCCAGTCGGGCCCAGTGAGCAGTGGGAGGAGGGACCCCGCTGACCTCCAAGCTGGGCAAGGGAGTCCTCAGAAGGACAGAGCTCTTGGGGTGGGAGGACCTCCCATGCCCGCGGCCTGGAGACATGGATATGATCTCAGGTTGGGTGCTCTGAGGGTCTGCAGGAAGGATGAGGCTCCGGCCACCACCTTGCACACTGGGTAGCCATTGTGGGTCCAGCTAAGTCCGGCCTTAGTGGCTCTGGCTGCCCATAGGAGCAGAACCTGGCAGCCCTGGCCCAGCTCTGACCAAGTGTTAACTCCCTTCGTCCCAGTCACCCTAAGCCAAGGCCTGGGTCACAGAGGAGGTCAGGGGCTCGTAGTCACCTCCAGGGAGTCCACCAAGAGCCCACATCTGCCCCTGCTCAGAACAGGTGGGGGACCTGGTAAAAGCAAACAGGCAGTTCATGAGCCCAGCTGGGAGCCTGGCTGGCAGAGCTGCTGGGATTTGGGACTCATCCTTGGAGGTATTGCCCCTCTGTGTGACCTGGAGGCTGGGCTCTTGCGCCTGTCCCTGAGCGTCCGCTCCTGAGTTTCTTCCCAGGGGCCGGCTGGTGCCATAGCGGGTGCCTTTTAGCTGGAAGGAGCTTGAAAGGGCAAAGGGCACCAACTGGACAGAGCACCAGGACAGGAGGTCCAAACGGGCCCACCTCTGGGGACAGTCGCTGGGGCTGCCGCTAGACAACAGAGGGATGACACCGGTGCATGGGATCGTGGCGGGGGCTCTCTGGCCGCTTCCCATCTGCCCTCCCTGCTGTCCTGCTTCCCTCCCTGAGTGCCTGCCACATGCTGCCTCTGGGACCTGAGCTCGGCTCCTGCCGTGTACATGTGTGTGTCTTGACTGTGCGTGCATATGCACGTCTGTATGTGTGCACACATGGGGCCCGACTGCCAGCCCTGTGGCGCCCTCCTCACCCCTCCCGCCCCTCCTCATCTTCAGGTTCTTCGAGGACCTGGAGCAGCGGCACAAGGCCCAGGTGCTGGTGGAGGACATCAGCGACATCCTGGAGGAGCACGCCGAGAGGCACTTCCACCCCTACGTCGCCTACTGCTCCAACGAGGTCTACCAGCAGCGCACGCTGCAGAAGCTGACGTGAGTGGAGCGCCCGAGGTCTCAAGCGCCCTCCTGCTCCCAGCCCGCCTTCTGCAGGCCCCGCCTGATTTTGGTACGGGCCGGCCGTGCAGAGCCTGGAAGAACAACCTTGCCCTCTTGCAGAAGCAGCAACGCCACCTTCCGAGAGGTCCTGAGAGAGATTGAGAGGCGGCCGGCGTGCGGGGGCCTGCCCATGCTCTCCTTCCTGATCCTGCCCATGCAGCGGGTAACCCGGCTGCCCCTCCTGACGGATGTGAGTTCACGGCCTGGGGCTGGGGCTGGGCACACCTTCCGGGTCCTACTGCCAGAGCCTCCCTCCGACGGAGCATGACCTTCTTGTGACCTTCTCCTCCCTGCCTGGCCTATCATATTTGAAGAGTTGTCACCATACAACAGCATTAATAACCACGACAATTCTGGTCACCGCCAACAGCGCTCAGTGCCGGGAGCTGTTCCAGCGCCTGGAAGATTTTTGTTCACTTACTCAGTGGTTCATGAGCTTCAGGCACACTGACAAGCTGGAACTGGCATCACCCAGACCCCACCCCACCAGTCCTTCTAGACGTGGTAGCTCTGTGGGTGTCCCAGTCACCTACTCTCCCCATTCTGTGGATGCAGAGAGGGGCTCTCCAGCATGGGCTGCATGTGTGGGATGCCAGCCTGCAGGGCAGAGGGTACACAAGGGTGAAACGTGGACACATGCACACATGTGTATATACAATGCACATGCATTCATATACATATATGCACATGTACACATGCATTGCATGTATGCGTGCATGCCCCTGTGTGCACAGTGCACACACATTTGCATACATGCATACACTGGCACTGCACACATGCACCCAGTGCATGCACATACACAAATGTACACACATACAGGTACACTTGTGCAAACAGTACACACGCATATTCACACACATGCAGGTACACATGTGCACACAGTACACACCCATATTCACACTTGCAGGTACACATGCACACAGTACACACACATTCACAGGCGTGCAGGTACACATGCACACACAGTTTACACGCATGAATGCTGCCTGCACGCACAGTGCACACCTGTATTCACACACGTGCAGGTACACGTGCACACAGTACACACCCATATTCACACACATGGATGCTGCCTCCACACACAGTACACACCCATATTGACACATGCAGATACACATGCGCACACAGTAGACACCCATGTTCACATGCAGGTACACATGTGCACATACAGTACACACCCATATTCACAGCATGCAGATACACATGTGCACACAGTGCACACCCATATTCACACACATGCATGCTGCCTGCATGCACACAGTACACACCCATATTCACACACATGTACGTACACATGTGCACACACAGTACACACCCATATTCACACACATGCATGCTGCCGGCACGCACACAGCTCCTCATACGGCAGGGCTGCCCGAGCCAGACAGAATCCCAAACTCCCGGGGGTCCCAGGGATGTGCAGAAATGGGGCTGCCGGGGGCCTCCACTGCCGATTCCCCACGTTGAATGTAGATGGCCAAGGATGGGAAGGGGTGGGTTCCGGGTGGGGATGCTAGCTCCTGTTCCCACTCAACCTGGCCTGACCTGGCAGAGCTCCAGGTGGCACTGAGGCCGTCGGGGACTGTACGTGCAGTGGGACCCTGCGGGAGCCCTTGGGAGGCCAGCTCTTGACCGCCCCACCCAGGGTCTGGTGTTGATGGGAGCTCCACAGCTGGGATGCCAGGGGGGACTCTCTGCCCCATGTCTGCTGTCCTGTACAGACGCTCTGCCTCAAGACCCAGGGCCACTCCGAGAGGTACAAGGCCGCCAGCCGCGCACTGAAGGCCATCAGCAAGGTGAGATGGGGCCTGGCCCCAGCCCCACCAGAGTCCCGTACCCCAACCCTGCCCCCACCCCACCCCACCCTACTTCACCCAGTGTCATAGAGCTGGCTCCCCGCACCGTCCAGGGCAGGGAGAGTCCTCCGAGTATCCATCCCAAGCCTTTCACAGCGCTGGCAGGAAAACCGAGGCCCAGAGTGGGGGACGGGGGGATGTCACACAGTTGATGTGCCCATGGCATGGCTGGTCCAGTGCAGCCACTGTGGGCAGCCAGGTGCTGCTGGGCAGGGGTCCAGGGCCCAGCAGCACCAGCCTCTCACACGGGCCCTGCCCTGCAGCTGGTGAGGCAGTGCAATGAGGGGGCCCACAGGATGGAGCGCATGGAGCAGATGTACACACTGCACACACAGCTGGATTTCACCAAGGTCAAGGTAGGTGGCCCCGGACCTCAGGCCACTCAGACCAGCTCCCGCTCAGCCCTCCCTGCTGGCCTGCATGTGAGGTCAGGTCACACCTCTGAGCCTGAGGGCTGGAGAGTAGGTGCCTGTGCTCATGAGGCCTGGGGGCTGGGCCTCCTAGGACTGGTGCCTTTGGCCTCTCCCAGCCTCAGTTTCCCCATCTGGGAATATCCTTGGTGTACCCCTCCCCAACTCCACTGGGTGGGCCTCTGTGGCCCTTGCCCCATCCCCAGGACTGCATGGGCAAAGGGCAGACCCCAGTCCGTCAGTGACAAAGCTGAGGGGCCGACAGGAGTGGCACAGTCAGCGCGCTTACCTGGGGACAGGGCTCTTTGCTGTCCCCTCGGGGGCTGGGCAGGGCCTGAGGATGCAGGGGAGGGGACAAGGTGATTCCAGGGCTGGCCCAGATCTCACGTTTCCCAGTGAGCCTTGGATTCTGGGTAGGGTGAAATGTTTCCATCCCAGGCCCAGGCAGCCCTAATCCCTGCCACAAACAGGCAGGGCTCGGACCTCTGCCTCCAGAGCCCCCCCTCCATCCCACACACTGGCCCTGTGGTCTGTTGCCGGGAGACAGCCCAGGGACCGTCCGGCAAGGTGTGCCCACATGGGCCTCCTGTCCTGGTGCCCCACCTAGTGGGTGCCCTTCAGAGGTGGAGCATGGAGTGGGTGACATGCTATGGGCCACCCTCGCTCAGGGCTGTGGACAACTGAGTAAGGATGCAGGGGATCCCAGCTGGGGGAGGGGGCTCCCGGGGTGGATCAGGAGCAGACGTCAGGGCAGTGACTTCCCACCCGTTACCCAGCCCACAGCCGTGCGGGCCTCACGCTTGTCTCCCTGATGCTCTTGAGTCTGGGGCACAACACCTGCCCCACCAGAGCAACGACCCCCTCCCAGACTTGGCCAACCCCTGACTGGGCCTCTTACCCCCACATGGTCTTGAAGCTGGTCTTTGAGACAGGTGTGGGAGCAGGGAGAGCAGGCCCGTCCAGGAGGGAGGGTGGCAGCAGAAGCCTGGAGCCGGGGGCGCTGGGGGCTCTGAGCCTATAGTGGGCACAGGCAGAGAAGACAGTGCCGCTGGGAGCAGCTTGGGGGAGGTGTCAATAGTGGCTGAGGAGTCGGGCTGGTGGGCAGGTGGGCAGGCTCCTCCTTCCCTCACTGCACCCCCCACCACCCTGTGCTGCCACCACCCACCGCGATGCCCACCCATCACCCCCACACTCCCCATCACCCCCACACTCCCCATCACCCCATCACCCCCACATCCCCATCACCCCCACATCCCCACCCCCATCATCCCCACGCTCCCTACCCCCAACACTGCCCACCTGTGGTGCCCACACGCTGCCTACTCCCACACTGCCAATCCCCGCACTGCCCACCCCCACACTGCCCATCCCTGCACTGCCACCCCCACACTGCCCATCCCTGCACTGCCACCCCATTGCCCCTGGCTCAGGATCTGAGAAAGGCCCATACGTGGAGCGTGGCTGTTGCGGAGGGGAACCTGCCTCTGCCAGCCCTCCGTCAGGGCCCAAGAAGCCCAGCGTCTGTGTAATCGCCATGGAGGGGTGAGGTGCGCGTGGAGATTCCCCAGCACTGGCCTTCGAGTCCTGGCTTGGGTGGAAGGTTCCATGGTCACGCAGCCCTGGGCTGTCGGGCAGGGTCAGGTCCAGGACGAGGCGCACCTTGATTTGAGGCCTGGACACATTGTGCCCCTTTCCTCTGTCCAGCCCCAAACCGGGGCAGCCAGCTGGTCACCCAGTCCAGAGGCAGGAGTCAGTCCCACTGGGTGCTGTGCGTCCTTTACTCCCTGGGGACCTGCTTGTCCTGGCTCTGCCCTCCCAGTCCCTCCCCCTGATCTCCGCCTCGCGGTGGCTGCTGAAGCGAGGGGAGCTGTCCTTGATGGAGGAAACCGGACTTTTCCGAAAACTCGCCAGCCGGCCCACGTGCTACCTGTTCCTGTTCAACGATGTCCTGGTTGTGACCAAGAAGAAGAGGTGGGCGTGGGGCAGGAGGGTGGGAAGCCCTGCTCTGCGGACACTGGGCCGCTGGCCCTGGGAAAGGAACGTGGGGGAGCCAGCCCTGAGCCCCTCTGACCTCAGAGCCGGGGCGTGGCTTCCACTCGGCACATACTAGACGTAAGGGTCAGGTGACGCCCACTGTGCAGCCTCTGGCCTTCTCTGCAGACCTAGGTCTGCCTGTCCGAGCCACGAGGAGGACTCAAAAGCTGTGGCCTCTGTTCCATGGTTTGGGGGAACTCCTGGAGGCCAGCCGTGGCTGCCTCCCCACTGCAGGGGAACTGGGTGGGACCTGGATGGGAGCCAGGCAGGCACCGGGCAGGAGCCAGGTGGGACCGTCCCACTGACCGACTGCCCATGTCCCCACAGCGAAGAGAGCTATGTGGTCCAGGACTACGCCCAGATAGACCACGTCCAGGTGGAGAAGATAGAGCCATCGGAGCTCCCCCTGCCCGGGGGTGGCAACCGCAGCTCCTCCGTGCCCCACCCCTTCCGGGTGACACTGCTTCGCAACAGCGAGGGCCGTCAGGAGCAGCTCCTGCTCTCCTCCGACTCCGCGTAAGGGGCTCCCGGGAGGGCAGCTCCCAGGCCACGGGCACCCAGCTCCACGGGGACCGGTTCATCCTCCCCACCTTGCTTTTCCGAGGCTGGCTCCGAGCGCCCACCGTGCACCCAGCCCTGCTGTCGGTGCCAGTGTAGAGCCATAGAACAGAAACAGCTCTGTGGCCTTGGAGTTTATGTTTCCAGGAGGGGATGGAGGCCACCAGGAGTGAGAACAAGGTGGGGGGTGGGGGGGCCATGAGGTTGCTCAGCAGAGGCAGAGCCTTGCCAAGGCCCCGTGGCAGGAGAGCCCTGAGGACACAGCCGCAGGCGGACAGCAGTGGTGCTGGGTGCAGCGCGCCCAGTGGGGTCCAATGTGGATGGCAGAGTGGTCCCAGCGCTCAGGATGGGAGTGGGCATGGTTGGGGGCTCTGGGACCCCCTGTGGAAGGCAGGCATGCGGGTGTGTCAGGCCCCATATTCCCCCCAAGTTCCTCTTGGCTGAGGACAGCCCTGGGCCCTGTTTACTGATGAGGGTGCTTCGTCCGTCCCAGCAACGGGCAGGGAGCTGGGGCCCAGTGCCAGGACACGGAGTGACCTTGGGTCCAGCAGGCTGAGGTCTGGAGGTGTGGCTGCTGCCCAATTCTGCCACCTGGGGTGGGCTGGGGTGACTGGGGTTAGCCTGCCTGACAGTCTGCTCACCCCCGCCACACATCTTCTTGCCACCCCCTTGGGTGGCTGTCAGGAGTCAACATGAGAGGGCAGGATTGGCCTGAGGCCTGGCTCATGCTGTCTCTGGCCCCCAGGAGTGACCGGGCGCGGTGGATTGTGGCACTCACGCACAGTGAGAGACGGTGGCAAGGCCCTGCCAAGAAGGGAGGTGAGTGCAGGCTGGGCCCGCAGGGCTGGTCTTCTGCCACGGCCCATGGGAGCCTGGCGCCTGGCCGTGTGCTGGGGTCCGCCAGTCGGGGGCGCCCCGGCCCCAGGGCACGTGTCTGCCGGAGGCTGTCGGGGAGTGGAGCCTGGCCCGTGCCTGCTGACAGTCCTGTGACGGCCGCTGCCCTACCCAGACCTGCCCCAGGTGGAGATCACCAAGGCCTTCTTTGCGAAGCAGGCGGATGAGGTCACGCTGCAGCAGGCAGACGTGGTGCTGGTTCTTCAGGAGGAAGACGGTGAGGGCGGGGCTTGGGCAGTGGGCACAGATGGGCGAGCGTCCAGCCGGGTGAGGTCCAGAGCATGCCGGGCTGCAGGGTGGCTACGTGTTCAGCCTGCCTCACCCTCCCTCGAGGGCCTCCTCAAAGGGAGCACTTCCACATCCCTGAGGCCCAAAATCAAAAGCAGGTTCATGGTCAGTGTGTCCCACGTGGGGAGGAGGAGGTGTCTCTGCCCTCCTAGGGGATCCCCGCGCAGCCAGGCACAGCTCACACAGGGCGGGGCTGTGTGGGGTGTGCTCAGCCCGCACCCTTCCCTGTGGCGAGCACCCGAGCAGGGGCCGGGGACCCAGTGACCGAGAGCAAGGCCTCAGTGGCTGTGTGCTCCGAGGCAGGAGCGGGTGGTGAGTTCCAGGAGAAGCCTGACCCTGGGCTGCTCAGGCCCAGCAGCTCAGAGGGCGGGGGACCGTGGCCCTCCTCTCACCTCCCTCCCACCCCCATCCGGCTTCAGGGTGGTTCTATGGTGAGAGGCTCCGGGACGGAGAGACGGGCTGGTTCCCCCAGGACTTTGCCCGCTGCATCACCAGCCGTGTGGCCGTGGAGGGCAACGTCCGCAGGATGGAGCGTCTGCGGGTGGAGACGGACGTGTAGCCCGGGCGAGGCCAGCCGGCGGCAGCCCAGCCTGTCCCCAGATCAGCAAGTGGCCGCGCCTGGCTCCCGAGAGTGTGCAGGGCTTGTCCCAAGGACCCTGCATGTTCCCTGGGGCTTCCCGCGACCCTGTGGCTGTGGTGCCCGGCTCTGGACACTTCACGGAAGGAAGATCACATGTGCCCCGAGGGACACCCCCAGGCAAGCTCAAGGGAGCTGTGCCGCGTCCCAGGGAGCCCAGCCTAGTCCCATGGGCTGGCCGAGCCCCTCTCAGCTGCTGGGTCCCACCACCTCCCTGCTGCACCCACGGGGCAACTCCACCCTGACTGACGGGCACCGGGGCATCTCAGGATTCTGCTCCCAGGTTCCCCCTCTTTGCCAGGACCTTGGCCATGCCCCACCCTGCGATTATTCGGAACAATATGAGGTCTCCTCCCATGCCCTTCCCACCCCCACGTGGGACAGGAAGGACCCTGAGGGTCCAGGAGTGTCCCGACTTCTGAGAGGAGGCCGGCCGGAGGGAGGGGCCTGCAGGGCCGGCAGCGAGAGCTCGGGGTTGAGGTTTTTAAACACATTAAAGTTATTTCTCTAGGACCTGGATTTTCACAGTGAATCTGAGCCCAGGCAAAGGACATGGTGGCCGCACGTTTTCCAGGGTCATACCCAGGGTGCTGGGGGCCGGGACCTGTAGGGCTGTTGGCCCCACAGGGTCGTGGGGTGTCCCTTATGCTGTGCTGAGGTGCAGGATCTGAGAAGTAAGGAGACAGGACACTGAAGAACTGGTAAAGAGCATCTGGACTCAGGGCCATGCCACCTGGAGCGGAGATCAGCGAGAGCCCCAAATGCCCAGAAGCATCTGTATTTATTCGGTACAAGCAGGGGGCAGGGTCGTGAGTGAGGTCATCATCTGTAGGTTTAGTAATTGGGCACATGTAATCACGTGAGTAGCAAGCGAGGGGGCCACCCCGTTATGTCACCTGGGCAGAGAGGTGGGCCGTGCGCAGTAGGTGGCCGTGCCGTGCGCAGTAGTGGAGGGTCGTGTACAGAAAAGGGGTCCACCCCCATTAGGTGACCGAGGCAGAGGTGGGCTGTGTGCAGCAGGTGTCGTGTGCAGCACTTCATATCTGGGGGCGGGAGGCTTCAAAGGGTTTCTAATAGAAGGATGCTGTAAGCCAGTGCAATGGGAGCTGACAGACGTGTGCTCTTCTCTAAGATATTTATGGGAGGATGATTTGAGCCAGCACAGAAGCGAGAAAAGACTGACAGGGTGCACAGCCGCCGCGACTGGTCACACCAGGGGGGTTCTTCTCCCTCGGTTACTTCCAGGATCTCAGGCCTGAGGCCGACTTTCCACAGGAACTGGATGCAAGGTGCTACAACTCCTTTATCAGGAGGAGAAGCTCCTGCTCCAGGCCTGCCATACGGCGTTTGCCCTTTCAGGCAGGGGCGCCACCGCCTGGGTCTCTGGTTCTCGTCCTGGTCTGGCTGTTCTCCCATGTACTGCGTCTGTTCTGTGACTGCTCCAGGCATTCCTCCTAGTACAAACTACTATACGGTTGTATGGAAGGATTCTATAAATCAGCACTAAATGTGTCGGTACGGTTCCAACTACGATACCTGTGTGATTATATAGGAAGATTATACAGAGCTAAGTAGATATAACTATTGTCAGATTATGTAAACTAGCTATATGTAAGCAGTAAGTTACACTTCAGGCACTAATTTTGTAAACTAATATGTGATTATCTATAAAGAATTATATAAAGGAAATAGCTGAGTAATAACACTGTAAACTAAGATATTCTTTAGACACTAATTGTGCCTGGGGTCTGGACAGTTTTCCTTTCTCGGTGTCCATGGGGGTGTCACCCATAGGGCCAGGCCTCCTGTGTGTGGCCACCCTATGTTGGGGCCACCCTGTGTTGAGTGCTGTGGTCTGGGGGACTAAGCCCCCGTGTGTGGTCCCCGCAAGCTTGCCTGGCTGTGGTCAGTCTGCCCACACGCTGGAGCATTGGAACAGGGGCAGTGGCCCCTGATCGTGTGCTGAGAACCAGGGGGTGGCACAGCTGTGCCTTACAGGGCTCAGGCTGGCCAGTGGTTTAGAGGACTCAGGGATTCAGTAGGGCTTTTTGGGATCCCTTTGCAGTGTCCCCAGGGCTGGAGTCAGGCTCCACGTCTTCCCAGTCTCTCCTCCCAGCCGTCTCCTCCTGGGACCTGCAGGCGGAAGAGGCAGTCAGACCTGGGCTGGCATGGTGAGAGAAGGACTGGTCCCCTCTGTCCCAGGAAGCCCCTGTCAGCCTCCTGTGTCCCAGGAAGCCCCGCCAGCCCTCCTGTGTCCCAGGAA
>NW_022437067.1:2337320-2352888 GCF_009761245.1 Sapajus apella
CAGCCCTCCTGTGTCCCAGGAAGCCCCGCCAGCCCTCCTGTGTCCCATGCTAAAGCCCTTGTCAGCTTGGGGAATGCCATCCTTAGGCAGAGAGCACCCAGCATACACCTGAGAATCTGCCCTCATCCTCCTGGGTCTGGGGCCCTTGGCTTCTTGCAGGAAAGTTGGGGTACATCCACCCCAGGTGCCAACCAGAAATGGTGATGTGAGACCACCCTTCACCCCTCCCAGGCCTGGGGCAGCTGCAGGACCTGGTGCAGGAGAGGCGGGCTGGGCTGAGAGAACCAGCCACTCCCAGCCCCCCGCCTGCTGGACCAGGGCTCAGGGGAGGAGGCGGAGTCTGGAGGGCTGTGCAGTGGGAGGATGGCCGGCTCCTCTCCCAGTGACCTCCGTGGCCTTGGGCAGCAGCAGCGGCCCAGCCCAGGCTCAGAGCCCACACAGGACTTTCCTGGGCAGGGATTTGGTCAGCAGCTGCCTCGCAGGGTGAGGCACAACTTGGGCTCCGGGAAAGAGGAGGAACCTGGGAGCAGAATCCCCGGAGATGGGGCCAGCACCCCCACTCCCGGCACAGGGGCCTCTCCGGCCTCCGCTGTCCCCGTGTGAACTGGCTGCCCCTACTCCCTGGGCTTTTCCTGCAGTTGCTGTGGGAGCCAAGGTGGGGCATGTGCACTGATGGTGTGTTGGCCTGTGTGTTGCATGGGTTGGCATGTGTGTTGGCATGTGCTGGGGTGTGTGTTGCATGTATGTTGGCATGTGCTAGTGTGTCCATGTCCATGTATGTGTGGTGACCAGGGTAAACCCAGCTGCCCTGTCCCCTCCTGCGGGTTCTCACTGCCAAGTTCATGCTCAGCTCCTGGAGCAAGGCAGGTCCAGAAAGCCTGGCCTCGGACACTGACCTCACTCTTGCGTATGTGACCTGGGGCAGGTGACTCAGCCTCTGAGCTTCAGTTCTGTCTGCAGGTGCCTTTCAGCAGGCGGTGAGACTGCTCAGCCTGCAGGGAACGGGTCCAGGCCCAGGCTAGGGTAGCAGTCCTGCTGTGGTAGTGGCCAGGCTGTTGGGGGCATCTGGGGCAAGCTGGGGAGCTCCCAGTTCAGGCATTCTCAGGATGAGGCCCCACCCGGTGGAGTCAGGAAGCGCAGACCTGGGCTGCCGGTGAGGTGTAGGGGCCCAGGCAGGGGGAGGCCTAGGGTCAGGAGGGGAGTCAGGAGAGGGGCCTTGGGCTTGTGTAGCCCCTTCCCCAGCACCCGTGCCAGCCCATACTCCTCCGAGGGCCCCTGCTCAGCCTGGGGAGCCGCCCTCACTGGCCCAGGTGCCATGGCCCCCTCAGCAGGACAGAGCCACTCTGGACCCCCAGATCAGCCACCCCTCCTCTGGGTCATCTTGCTCACTCTCTCCTCATGGAACCTCGGCCTGTCCAGTCCTTTCAGTATTGGGCCCCGGGGACACTTCCTGCCACAACCCCCATATAACAGGGCTCCTGCCACAGCTCAGCTGAGAGGGGTCCCTGGAGGTAGGGCTTGCTCAGCCCCGCCCTCCTGTGAAGCCGCCTAGCCTGGGCTGTTCTCCGGCGGCACGCACCCTCCTGTTGCATGGATTGAAACGGGCCCAAAGACCCTCTTGCCACTTCTGGGGTCGGTGGGCTTGCAGGGAGCCATCAAGGCTCTAAAGACACCCATCTCGCCAACAAGACCTGTGCCCCAAGGAGGGTGCCCACCGTGCTTGGTGTCCCAGCCCGTCCTGCAGGGCACTGTTGGCCTGGATATGGGGTGCTGAGGGGCTGTGTGGGTGCAGGGCAGTGGGAGGGCTGCTGCTGGGGCCTTGCACCTGAGCCTGGTCCCCAAGGCCACCCTGAGCACGAGGCTCGGGGCTGCCCAGGCTGAGGGCTGGGGTTCATTTTGGCAAACTTCAGTGCCCAGCCCTGGGCAGGCACAAAGTGGACATTGCCAGGCCCAGACAGGCACCACCACCTTCCCTGGGGTGCTGGGAGCAAGGGGGGTGTGGTTCATGGGCACAGAAGCCAGGTGCCAGTGGCCGCACCAGCTAGGACTGTACAACCGCCGGAGACCGGACAGGCCACCGGCCCCTCCGTCCAGGCACGGAGTTGAGTCTGTCACCTGTCAGGTCGGGAGCCCCACAGTGAGCACATCCCTCCATCCCATCCCTGCGTCCCTGCCTCCCCCACGGCCACCCCCTCCCGTGTGCCGTGCACGTCCTCAGCCCATGGAGCCTCTGCTGGTGTCCTGTGACCGGGAGAGAATTTGCACACAGGTGCGCACTCACACGGCCTCATCCTAGTTCGTGCTCTTGCCTAACCACGTTTTAGGATCCATCCGAGGGGCTCTCTGCACATCTGGCCCCTCCAGAACATTCTGGAACATGCCCTGCCCTGGCGGTGTCCTCTGCAGGGACTCCCCCCTCCCTAGCTCTGAGCCGCACGCCTTCCTCTTGCACCACCTGGTGTGCAGCGGAGGCACTGCTGACCGGGCCCTGGGGCCTCGGATGCCTGGGCTGCGGCCGGCTCCAGGACCGGCCCTGGGATCCCAAGGGTTCATGGGGGGCTCCTCACCCCCGGATTCACTCAGAGCCGTCTGCCTCCAATTTGTGCCTGTGGGCATGGGCGGAGGACCGGTGTGGTGACGTGCAGGTCTCCGGTGTTGGTGAGACTGGCCTTCCCCATACACCTGGCCTCGGCTGCTGGGTCTCCGTGAATTCTGCCCACGTCCCCCTCTCTCTGCCGCGGCTCGTCCATTCTTGATCCCAGACCTTTGTCCGCTTCAGACACGGCAGGTTGCTTACCAGATGCCACCTTGGGCTCTGTCGCTGGGCCTTCCCAGCAGACTGGAATGCAGCCGCCATAGCTGGAAGTGGTATTTTTCACGTGCGTTTGCCCTCCAGCTGCCATTTGTTCAGGTCTTTATAAACTATTAAAAGAACCGAAAGAATCCAGAAATTATTTTGCCAGAACACTCCCTTAGATTGACAGGTTTTGTTGCCATGCGGAATGGTGTCTTATTTTGTAGTTTTCTTGTTGGTTACTGCTGGTGTTGAAGAACTACTGATGTTACAGGGTTCACACATGCTGTACGTTTTCCATGATTTATAGGCTGTCATTGCCAACGTCGCTGAACAGCCTGTCTGTCAGCCCCTTGGGGTTTTCTATGGAGGTAATCTTTTCCCCTGGAAACCATAGCGGGTTTGCCTGCCCCTGGGGTCCTTATATGTCGGCTGCTTTTCCTCATCTAAAGGTGCTGCCTGCAGCCGTCAGGGCCCTGCGAGGGCGGTGGGCGCCGTGAGGCAGAGGGAGGCGTCTTCTGACTCTTGACTTTATTCACTGTTCTATCGACACTCACGGAGCTCTGCCCAGGTCCGGCTCCGGGTGCTCCAGGTCTGCAGCAAAGCCCCTGCCTCCTAAGTTTGTATTCTGATGGGGAAGGCCTAACAAAGACCCGGGATGTCACGTCAGGGCTGTGAAGAGCAGAGGCTGGGATGAGGTTCAGCAGGGCCAAGTGACTGTCACCGGTGTGCGTGGCAGGCCCCACTGGGCGGCAGCACTGGACACACCTGAATTCATCTGTTTCGGCCCTAAACATGACACTGGCACCTACCAGCATCCGAAAAGTTCCTTTCTCAGGTTTCCAGGAATTTCTGTCCTAAACAGGCGTTGCGCTCCGTCCAACGTTCTTTCTGCTTCTAGCAAGGCTGTCTCACCCAAATGCACCGACGTGTCTTCTGACGCGAAATTGCCCTTGCGATCCATCCAGGCCTTTGGTCATGCCAATGTTCTTTGCACACTGCTCTGATGTGGATAGCTGATTTTATTTAGGATTTTTGCATACATGGAATGAGTTTGCAGTTACCTTTTCTTGTTACTGTCCTCACTCGGTTTTAGAAGCAAGTTTCCACGGCCTTTGTGGGATGAGCTGTTTTTCCTCCATTTAAAATTTCTGGAATGAGTCCTAGTTGACAGATGTATGGCGCACGCCTGGTATTTCCATGCACACGACAGCCGGGCCAGGACTCCTGGGGCTGAGCAGAGGGAAGGAGCGGCTATCCCAGGCTCTTTACCCTTCCTGAGGCCACCGCTTTTTTGCATTTTTAAACTACTTACACCAGTCTTGGCATTTTCTGTTTTCCCCAGTTTATTATTTTTCCAAGTGTTTTCCAAGTTATTGGTACATAGTTGCTCATAATTTTTTATGCCTTCTCTATTGTGTCTGCAGTTAATTCTTATTCTGTATTTTTTTCTCCTTTTGTGTTTAAAAAAATCAGTCTTGCAAGGTGTTTACTTGCTTCCTAGTCAATTAACACCACAGTGAGGCCGAGTGCGGTGGTTCACACCTGTAATCCCAGCACTTTGAGAAGCTGAGGCAGTCGGATCATGTGAGCTCGGGAGTTCAAGACCAGCCTGGGCAACATGGCAAAATCCCGTCTCCACAAAAAGAAAATGCAAAAATTAGCCGGGCGGTGACATGTGCCAGCATTGGTAACCCGGGAGGCTAAGGTGGGAGGATCACTTGAACCCGGGAAGCAGAGCCGGGATGGCACCACTGTGCTCCTACATGGGGGACAGAGTGAGCCCCTGCCACCCCCAGAAAATAAAAAAAGAGAGATATCATCCCACACCCATCAGAATGGCTGTTACTAAAGAGTCAAAAAATAGAACATGTTGGTGAGAACGCAGACAAAGGGGTGCTTACCCACTGTTGGTGGGAATGTGAACTCGCTCCGCCTCTATGGAAATGATAGGACTTTTCCCAAAGAACTAAAAATAGAACTACCATTCGATCCAGCAGTCCCACCACTGGGTATCCCCCCAAGGGAAAGGAATCCATTACATTAAAAAGATGCTCCCGCTGTGTGTTCATCACAGCACTGTTCACAACAGCAAAGATACAGAATTAACCGAAGCGTCCATCAATGAATGACCGGATAAGGATGATGCGGTTTGTGGAGGTACATGTGCATGCGTGCGTGCGTGCGTGCGTGAATTTTACATACATATGTATATATATGCATTGCACGTAATATGGATATGCAGTATTTGCATGCATACACACACCATGGACCACTCCTCAGCCATAAAGCATGAAATCATGACTTTTCCAACAACGTGGATGGAACTGAAGACCACCATTCGGTGAGATAACTCAGAAAACAAAGTCAAACACTGCATGCCCTCACTTAGAAGTGGGAGCTAGATAACGTGTAGAGGGGGCCATAGAGCGTGGAATAACCGGCACTGGAGAGTGGGAACGGACTGAGGGGTGAGAAATTACTTCATGGGTAGAATGTACACTATTCAGTGATGGCTACACCAAAGCCCAGAATTTTTCCACCATGCAGTATGTCCATGTAACAAAACTGCACTTGTAGCCCTTAACTTTATACCTATCTTTAAAACCAAAAAGGTATGTGCATATGAACATAGTAAACATGTAAATGTAAACACGTATGTACCATGTATGTCAAAGCCTGTTCAGGTTATCGCTGCAATGTCGTATTTGCTTCACCTACAGGGCTTTGGAAAGGGCACATTCAAATCACTCATGGCAGCAGTTTATCGCTACCTGTTCTACCCGTCACTGCTGGATGAATTTGTGAGCCTCATTGTTAGGTGCATATATGTGTATGTATATTTACAGACTATCACAATGCTTCTCACCTTGAAATATTCAAACGCCACCCTAATTCTCCTTTGGTTTTCTCTGCATGTCTGTATTTCTCTCCTTGGAAGCATGTCTTTTATAGTGAAAATACTATTTAGTATATTTTTAATGCAGTCTTGTCTGTTTTAAAAATTTGTTAATTGACAAATAATTGTAGCTATTCATAGGATACACAGTGATGTTTTGATACATAGAATGTCTGGTGATCAAATCAGGGTAATAAGCATATCATCGTCTCTAACATTTATCATGTGTGTAGAGAACGTCCAAAATCCTCCTCAACTATCTGGAACTATGTCATATACAGTTAGGTGTTTGTTTTTCCGTCATCATTTGGAACTGTTAATGTTAGGATCATTGAGCCTGTTTTCTAGTTATTCTGCTTGGTTTTCCTCCTTTCCTGACTGCCACTGGATAGCGGAGATTTCCTCCGCCTGGTCAGAAGCTCAGCCTGCCTTCTGGCTTCCTGTAGTGGACCGCTGTGTCTTCACTGAGCCGGATGAGTGATTGGTACCTGCCAGCCTCCCTGCCCACCCCCTCACACCATGGTGAGGCTGTCTGGGGTTCCCATTGTGGAGTAATGGGAATCTTTTGATTCTCTGAATTGCTAGGCCATTTGGGACATGTGGTGACGATCTCAGAGCACCCTCCTGGCTGCTTTCTCTTCTGGCTCGAGAGCACCTCTAAGACCATTTTCACATCCAGCTTTTCTGTGGTAAACCTACAGGAATAACATGGACTTTGCATGCTCTTGATAGTTTAGCTGGACATAAAATTCAGGCTTCAAAATATTTTCTTCAAACTTGGAAGCTAGAACGTCACGGTTTTCTGGCTTTCGGTGTTTCTCATGTAAAGTCTAAGGTCCATTTGATTCCTATTCTTTTTTCTCTGGGCACTTTAGAGTTTATCTTTGACACTGATGTTCTTCAAGTTATTGTGGCTTTTTTATGTTGTTTTTGCACCTTATATGTTTCCAGTCTGAGGTCATTCACTTTCAGAACTGAGAATGTCTTGGTCGTCCTTGCTTCACATCAGTGACTTCTTCTTTCTGTAGAGCTGCAGTTAGATGCATGTGAATGAACACTTCCCTCATTCATTTCCGTTCATCTTTCTTCTCTGTGTTGTCTCTTTACGCGTCCCTGCTGTTCCTGGGAGAATCTCCTGAGCTGTATCCAGTCACCCCATCTGCGGAATGCTTCATTTCAAGGCGTGCATTTTACACACTCAGCCTGCACCCCGGTCCATCTCTCTGGCTGCTCCCGCATCCCCACCATCCCGCCATCCCTTCCCTGTTTAAAGTCTCCCCGTGGCGAGCCATTCATCGGTTTCTCTGCTACAGCTCCCTTGCTGTCTGCGAGTGCACAAGTTCACTGGACTCCTCCTTCTCCTGCTGGTGAAATCCTCTGCCCTCGGGCCTCAGCCACCTTGGCTGGTTTTAGGGAGGTGGAGAGCCACTGCCCAGACCCTAGGGGGGACTTCTCAGGGGAGAGTGCCTCCTATGTTGCAGTCTGAGTGCAATTCTCTTCACTGGCCACCCCGCCCTCCAGAGGAGCCCCCAGCCGTGGCCTCTACCCTCCACTCTGGGTATTACCCTTCTTCCAGGAGACATCAGCCTCAGCCCGTGAGTGCCAAGTCCTCGGGAGGGCCGGCCTGTCCTCGCCCATGGAGCCCCTGCCCCTGGGATGTTGCCTTCCCTGCCCTGCTGATGTTCAGGTAGGGGTGGGTGGGGTGGGCCTCAGGGAGTTCAGCCTCAGTCCTGGGTGCCCCTCCTCCCCCTGGGCCATTTTCCGGGACCAGCCACTCTCTGGGTGTCAGGGGGTGTCTCGGCAGTGGTGAGTGCAGCCCCCACATTCTCAACAGCACTGGGAACTGAGATGAGTCCCAGGAAGTGAGATGAGCCCAGTTTCACTTGGGTGGCACCCCCACCCCTGCAAAGGGCCCCAGGTGCATGGGGAGGTCCCTGTGTGCACCCTCATGCTGGCTGGGTCCCAGGGAGGCACCCACACAGAGTCCACGTCACACAGCAAACACAGGCCATGGGGAAGCTGCCTGCTCCTTCACCTTCCTGGGTTTGAATTGTTACAAGTAAAATGTTGATGCAGCAAAGGAAATAACACTCGAAGATGAATCCTCCCAGCAAGGCGTTTCCTTCTATAGAAGGGTGCGGAGCAATGATGATCACCACACACCTGGACAAGCGGGGAAGGGGTACCTCTACCTGATGGGTGGGGGGTCACCCCTACTGCTGGGTCGCCCCTGTTGGCTAGGGTTAGATCGCACAAGCTAGATTAGTCCTGATTGGCTGTTCTAAAAAAGAGCAGGGGTCCAAGCTGGAGTGTCAGGGTGGGTGTCTTGGCAGAAGGACGGTTTTGGGCGTGTCAGAGCAGGTTGCCGGGGGTGACCAGGTGACTGGGATGAGCCAGGATGGAGTCGGGGTCGGGGGTTGGGGGGAGCAGGTGTGAACTACTGATTAGAACTGGCAGAGAAGGAATTACAAGGAAGTTAAACTTAATAAAGAAGAAGAGCTGAACACGCTGACATACTGATCTTAAGAGAAATTTATAACTCATTGTGTCCAACAATTTCCTCCTCTTGAATTCTCCTTACATCTCTTTCTCTTCAAACTTCCTTAACCTATCTTGGCTTAGTTGTTCTGCTTGCTTTTCTAAAAGCAGCAGCTTCCCTGAAGACGGTGGGGGATAGCTAAGGGAGGTTTCGGGAAGTGTTGCTTTTATGAGTCTTTGCACCAACCCACAGATCGTGGCAGAACAGGGTTCCCGACAAGGATGAGTACCCCTACCACAGCTGTGAGAGAAGAAAGAACTGAGGCCATGATTTCTTTCCATTTACCAAACGGCTTCTCTACCCACTCTGGGAAGGGCTCATAGCCCCGGGGTGTTGGCTAGCAAATTGAACAGAGCAGTCAGACTTTGTAACGCCTTCCATCGGGGCGGTCTCGTCTGGGAGGCACGTACGACATGGAGTTCTAAACACGACACAAACTCCCCCTCTGTCTGCTAATATCACGTCTAAGGCTATTCTGTTTTCCCAAGCCTGCTGGCTCGCAGCCCCCAGTTGTTCAGCTGTTCCTTAAACAGCATCTCTAGTGCAGTGAATAAACCGCTGTCGGTTGTAATAAATGTCATTGACCCAATCTACGTTTTCATTAATTGTCACCCACCAAAATATTGACTCAAATCCTGCAGCTGTTTGATCCCACGCTTTCAACCTATCTGGTGCTCCTCATCAGGCTCCAATTGCATCTAAATAGACGTGAGAGCTGAAAGACCCCTAAGGGGCTTCTCCTGCTTTGCGATGTATTTTTCCTTCCTCTGGTTGGTGAAATGCAGGGTGAGAGGGATAGCCACCTGGACCAGAGCACAGGTGCCGCTCCAGTTATGCGGCAGAGTCCCCTAACGGTCCGCCCCAATACCGCCACACATCTGCTGGCGGACAGACAAGCGCTGACTGACTGGTGAGCTCTTGAAAAGTCTTCAGCTCACTGCATCCCTTCAGGTCTCCAAGGAAGGCTAAGTTTCCTCCTCGTCGTGAGAGATACGAAGTGAACTTAGCGTCGGGACGGAAGCTGGATGGCCCTCGGGGCTGACCCGCAGGGTGTTAAACTTCAGGATATAGCAGAGAGAGAGCCTGGCACGACTTGTTACCCCAGGCTGCAGAATCCTGGAAAAGGGCTACCACACAGCCCATGCCTGGTGGACTGGAGGACCGTCCTAGTGGAAAGGGGACATCTGGGCTTCTGGCCTGCTGTTGGCACAAGCACAACAATTGCTTTTAACATGCGGGTGGAATATTTGATCCATTCCAACCAGCCATTTGCATCTTGATATCGTGTCTTCACTGCCAAAGTTTAAGTCTCTAACTTCTCCAATACCTTGGCCTTGTCATTCAATGGAGAAGGAGCATTGTTTTGTCGTGAGAGGTTCTGGAAGAAGGCTTCCGGGGAGATGTAACCCTCACGGGCTCAAGGAAACTATCTCAAAGGATCCGACAGGGTCTGCTCCTGAAGCCTCAGCCCCCAAACCATAAAACCGGCGTAATAAAGGGAACCGGATTAGAGAACGGGAAGAACTTTGAGGGTTTGAGATAATAATTTCTACTGGACTGCACTGGTTTAGCTGACAGCTAGCGACGCTGTTCCTTTAGGAAAATGAATGTGTGGTTTTAGGAAATGACATCACTAGCCGTGGCAGCCCATCCTTGCTCGCTACTGGTCCACAGAGTGCTGGACCAAGTATGGCATAAATGCTCTGCGTCCAGAGGGCAGGACTTCTGGTCGACCCCGGGGACTTCATGGAAATCTCCCCAAATTGGTCCCAATTCACTAATGCCCAGCCTGAGGACACCCAGGAAGGACAGGTATTCTTCTGAAGTGGAACGCTGTCTCTGGCTGGGTGGGTCCCCACAGGCTGTAACAAGGCAAGCATGAAAGGTCACAGTTTGAGGCAAAATTGACTCGGCTACGTTCATAACTAGATGGTCGGCGGCAGAGCGAGGAAAGAGGAGAATTTAATAGAGTAGGTGAAGGAGTTAAATTTCCCTCAGCTTTAGTTTGGTAGGGGTTTCCCTGGGACTGCGGCCCATGATTCTGGAAGGGGTTGGCGCTTCCTTGACTCAGGTGTGGTGGGTCCATCAGTCTCAGTTTAGGGCGCTACGTGAGGTCATTCCCAGGCCAGCTTGACCTTCTTCTCTCTCCGGCTTTTGATGAGCACGTGATCCCCAGGCAGATGTGGATGCACTGGGAACTCCAGGGGCGGCGTCTGTGCTCAGAGGCCTCTAGTTTTAAGAAAGGAGAAAGTCAGAAGATAGACCAAGTATATAATTTCTAAGGAATTGGTCTTTTGTTTCAAAGGTAGGGATGTCAGCAGTGGCGTGTAAATAAGGCAACTCGTAGAGCATCTCATGAGAAAGACCAGTATCTTTCCGCAGGGCAGTTCGGATTCTTGGCAGGGCCATAGGCAGGCACTTGGTCCATGGCAACCAAGTCTCTAAGACTAATTTGGTTAAGGGGTTCTTTAGAGTCTGATTCATTTTTCCTACTCTCCCTGATGAGAGTGGGTGCCAGGGAGCATGGTGTTCCCATCTGATGTCTGATGTCTGGGGTGACTTTCTAATGATGTGTGCAGTAAAATGGGTCCCATGGTCTGAGTCAGTATTTCCTATTAGTCCAAACCTGGGTACTATGTTTTCAATGAGGGCCTCGACTACATTATTGACTGTTGTGTTTGGAAGGGGAGAGCTTGGACCCAGTGAGTGAAGGGATCTACGATCTCTAGTAAATATTTTAGATGACCTATTGGAGGCATTTCTGTGTCATCAACTTGGATGCTTTGGCGTGGCCTTAAGCCTGGATTTCTCCCCCATCCCCCCAGAGGCAATCTTTTTTTAGGTTATTAGTCTTCTTGCATACTAAGCAACTATCTGTAACCTGTCTGGCCAGCATATAAATGCCTACAGAACCATAAACTCTGCGAACTGCCTCGCACATGGCGCGGGGGCCCCAATGGGTCCTTTGATGTAGCTGAGACAGTCTTTCCTTCGTAGGGGGTTTAGATAGCATTTCTCTCTGACAACATCCATTTTCCTTCTGAATTCTCTTTAGCACCTGTTCCCATCAATTTTTCTTTTTCAGTGGAAGAGGAAATGGGGATTATGGTAGGAGACGGGAGGTAGGGAACTAAGTGAAAAATACACCTTTCAGAAGAAACAGCAGCTTGCCTGGCCGTGTGGTCTGCCCGGCTATTTCCTCGACTTTCAAAAGAAAGACTTTTCTGGTGCCCGGGAACATGGACAGTAGCTCTTTCTTCCAGCACCTGCAGATTCGTCAATACTTGGGTGATTAGCTCCTTGTGGACCCGGTCTTGACCTTTACCATTAATGAGACCTTGTTCAGTCCAAATTTTTCCAAACGTACAGGCCACTCCAAGGGCACATTACAGTCGGTATAGATGGCGCCTTCCTGGTTCTGTAAGTACTTTAAAGCTTGGCTGAGTGCAAACAGCTCACGCGTTTTAGGCAGTTTTCCCGATTCTATTTCTACACGAGTTTCTCGTCAATTACTGAATACCCCTTGTGTCTTTTTCCCTCAGTCACGGGGTAGGAACCGTCTGTGAATAAGTGCCACCCAGCCCTGAAGGGAGTTCTCCTAGGTCTGGCCGGGCCTTTGTATGGTAATCAATGAAATCCAAACGTGTGTGCTCTCTGCTTAGGTTTGGACTCCCTGTTGGGAAACCTTCTGGGTTGCGTGAATTCCCCGTGGTGACTGTTAAGTCATGCTTTTCTAACAGAATGGCCTCATATTTTAAGATTCTTGAGTCAGTAAGCCATCTCCCTGCTTTGTGGTTTAAGATAGTTCTAACTTGGTGAGGCGTGCTGTCAATTTTCCTCCAAGGGTTAACCTCCTGCCCTCTCAGCTGGTATTGCCATGGCCGCGATGGATTGCGCGCATTGAGGCCACGCACAGGTGACTGGGTCTAAGACCTTGGATAGGAAGGCCACGGGCTGCCGGCGGCCTTCGTGACCTTGAGTAAGCTCTCCTAAAGCTACTCCATTGTCCCCACTGACAAAAAGGTGGAACGGTAAGGCTAAAACGGGGGCGGCTATGAGCCTTTCTTTTAGCCTTTTGACTTGATCAGCTTCCTCAGAAGTCCGAAGGAGGCGGTCAGGCTTCTCCCGGGCAAGTTTCTGATGTAAGTCTCCTGTGTAGTGCATACGAGGCGATCCGTCCGCAGCAGCAGCCAACTAACCCTAAACATTTCCTGAGTTTTTGTTTCGTTTGAGGCAAGGGTAGGGACATGATCCCCTCAACTCCTTCAGGGCCCATTCTGCGACTGCCTGCACCTACGTGGCCTAAACAGTTAACGTGGGGCTCCACATACTGAAGTTTCTCTTTGCAGCCCCTCCAACTACAGACAGTTAAGAATACGTGTAGAGCAGTCAGTTACCTTCGCTGTATCTTCACCAGATATAAGAATATCTCCACATACTGAAAGAAGCATGTTTGCTCCGGGATGACAACTTTTTCTAATATTTGATCTAAGATTTGGCCAGAAAGATTAGGGGCGGCTGTGACCCCTTGGGGCAAGACCGTCCATCGATGTTGTTACCGCCCTGAATGAGGCTCCTCTCACTCAAAAGCAGAGACATCCTGGCCACTTCAGCCAGGGGACATGCCCAGAAAGCATCCTTCAAGGCTGTCACAGTAAACCGTTGATGATGATACGGAATCTTGCTGAGAATGGTGTCAGGATTGGGGACAACAGGCGGAGTAGTCTGGACTCTCTGGTTGGCGGCTCTAAGGTCCTGTACCAGCCGCCATGACCCATCTGGTTTCTTGACTGGCAGTATCGGGGTGTTATGGGGGACATACAGGGCTTGAGAGGCCTGTCTTTAATAAGGTCTTTGATGTACACAGGTCTCAACCCTATCCTGCCCTCCAGTGAAATAGGGTGTTGCTTTCTTTCCTTCTCACTACTTTTCCTGGGGTCTTCAGCTTGGTGTGGATTGGAGGGCCCGGAGTTTCCCTCGGTTCCCTTCTAGGGGCCAGACATTAGGATTCATATATTTTTCATCTGCAGGGATGAGTAGATTTAACAAGGCGAGAAACCCACTTCGGCTAATTTGTAGGCCTATGCCTAACCTCAACATTAGAGCCCAGTAAGTCAGTCCCTGCTTCGGGGATTAACAAACACTGAGTATGAGCTGAGCGATCCTGGTATTTGACGTCTGTGCTTTCCAAATTCTTGTTTAAAATCCTTCCCCCTTTACCCCAGAGACTAAAAGCTCTTCTGAGTAGACAACATTAGACGGGGAGTTGGGGGGGGAGAAACAGGAGTGGGCGGCACCCGAATCGCCCAAAAAGGTGATGAGCTCATGTTTAGGCCCCACCTCCGAATTTAACAAGGGCTCCTGCTGGGACTCAAGATAAAAGAGCCCCTGACCCCCCATTCTTCCTCGGAAGTCATGAGTGGAAGGGCTTCTTTCTCCTTTCTTAGTTGGGGACATTCCCTCTTGAAGTGACCTGTCCTTCCACACCTGTAGCACCTGCTTGCCCTTCCTCCCTCTTAGTTCTGGGGTTCTATGCTCCTGCTCCCCCTACTCTTTAGGGGGTCCGGTAAACGAGGGCCTTGGTCTTCCAGATGAAGCCTGGGGTCCCTTAAAGGAGGGTTTGGACCCTTTATAGCTTCCAGCTCCCTGGGAGCTGTGTCTAAAATACACAGGTTTGGAGCCATCTGTTGGAAGCTGGATAACATGTTTATTTATTTATTTTTTTCTTTTCTTCGTCTCTCCTTACATAATACCTTCTGAGCTTCCCTAAGAAGCTCTCTTATGAGATGGTCTTCCCACTTTTCTATCTTTTGTAATTTTTTTGAAATGTCTGGCCAACTTTTAGTGACAAGTTGGAGTTTCAACGTTCCTTGCCGAAGGGGATCGTCCAAATTCAGGCCTGCGCGTTGCCTCGCTCCCTCAGTCTGCCTAGGAACCTATGGCCCGTCCGTCATCCTTTTTCTGCTGTATATCAAATGCTTTAGGAAGGTTTTGAATTCCGAGTACTGATTCCCGAATTCCTTTCTTGATCACCTCCCCGAGGTCCCGCACGTTTTCCCAGTGATCTGCGTGGTTACTATCCCACCGGGGGTCTCGGGCGGGGAATTTCGTTTTGACCGGGAGGAAGCTCACGCTTCCAGACTGCCACAGGAGCCCTGCGAAGCGTACTCCTTTTTCCCCTGAAAAGAGGATGCCCAGGTGGACGTGAACTCCACACAGGTGTATAACTGAGGTCCTAAGAATTGGCCAATTTGATCTGCCACTCTGTAAGGGTCATCTAGTAATGGCTTAAGCTCCTTTTTCAATTCCGGACTTCTGAGCTCCTTAAGGGGCATTTACAAAGCCAGTGCCTCCCACCCCCATTCCTGCAGCACCTCTTTCAAAGGGAAGAGAGAGCTGATTCTTTAGGTGTGGGGGGAAATGGGAAATTCTGAATATCCCTTTTACATTGTTCTACCTCAGGCTTTGAGAGAGGGGTGTGTAGGTTGGGAGGGAACAGGCTCACGGGATGGGGATTCCCAAGAGTCAGGGTTATAAGGAGGAGGGATAATGGGATCTGAGCGGGCAGCGGCTGCTTGAGGAGGAGGACTGGTCGCCGAGCGGGGGAAGATAATCTAGGGGTCCCATGTGATGGAGTCTTTAGGGACTGGCTTCTCTGACTTTTCCTTCTGAGCTGCCAGACTGGATTCTTCCCTATTTGTTTTTAAGGGGAAAAGGAAGACAGGTCCCTGCCTCCAACGAAGAGCACAGCCCCGTTCTTCCTGAGACACTAGACTTTCATCATTCACGTGTTGGATTAGAAGCTGGTACATTACATCCTCATTCGACCCAACCTTTGGCCAGAAGATCGAGGGCCTGACGATGGGTCCCTGAGT
The DNA here is from genome assembly GCF_009761245.1 of Sapajus apella. NCBI lineage: Eukaryota > Metazoa > Chordata > Mammalia > Primates > Cebidae > Sapajus > Sapajus apella. Next base: position 2,352,428 of record NW_022437067.1, read on the forward strand.
CCAAATAAAACAGCAACATTTTATCATCTCTTGCGTTTTCTTCTGTTTAGTCCTTTCCTGACCCTTCCAGTATTTTCACATGAGACCCCGGGGCCATCCAGGGGAATCTCCTCCTTACCATCTTTGTCCTTCTTCCTCCCTGGCTTGCCTGGGGTATTCCCCATCTTGCTGGTTTTGGGGTGAGGTTCAATTTCCCTTACTGGAAATTTCTCACCTTTTAGAGTGAGACCCAATTTCCCTTATTGGAAATTTCTAGCCTCCCCTACTATTGGAGGTTTGTGTGAGGTTCGATTTTCCCTAAAGGATATCTTACCTCTTTTTAACCTGCAGGCCACCCTGACCAAGGAACACTTCACCGCCCCCACCCCGAGGCTTTTCTTGCCTTGGTATATTCCGACCAAGAAATGGTTTACTGCCCACCCCTGCCTGCCCTCCCTCTCCCTGCTGCCCCCTCTTCCCCC
>NW_022437067.1:2357888-2376724 GCF_009761245.1 Sapajus apella
CGGGTAGGTCCCCACCCCTTTCCCACGAGGCTGCAGTAAAGTGAGGCAGCAGGATGCACCTCCTCACGAGAGAGGGTCCGAGAGCACCCAGGGGAGAAGGGTGAACCCGGACGAGTGCCCGGAATTGTTATAAGTAAAATGTTGATGCCGCAAAAGAAGTAACACTGGAAGATGAATCCTCCCAGCAAGGCTTTACTTCTACAGATGGGTTCGGGGGCATGGATGGGGCAATGATGGCCGCCACGGGCTTGGGGGGTCACCCCTACTGCTTTGTCGCCCCCCTATTGGCTAGGGTCATACGCACAAGCTAGACTAATCCCAACCGGCTGTTTTAAAATGAGCAGGGGTCCGAGCTGGAGTGGCAGGGTGGGTGTTCTGGCGGAAGGACGTTACGGGCCTGTCAGAGCAGGTAGCCAGGGGTGAGCAGGTGACCGGGCTGCGTCAGGGTGGAGAGGGGGAGAGGAGCAGATGTGAACTGATTAGAACTGGTGGAGAAGGAATTACAAGGAAGTTAAACTTTAAAATAGAAAATTAAAGAATCAGAGAGCTGAACATGCTGACATCGTGATTCTTTGAAGAGAAATTTAGAACTCATTGTATGTGATAACAGGGTACCCACGCCGGCAGCCTGGCGAGACCGGAATTGGGGGTTCTGGGGATCGGCGGGAGACGGCGGGCAGCTGCCAGCTGACCCCGGGCTTTGAGGGCTGTGCAGCAGCCCATAAATACCTTCACATAAATACGGGCGGGCTTCCAGTCCCAGGGCCTAGCACCAAAAAGTCTGCCTGAGGACAGTGGCCCTGTGCCCACACTGGCGCCCACACCTGTCCCTGATCCGATTCAAAGCCTCAGGGAGAGCAGGGCTTCCTCAGCCCAGGCCAGGAGCGTGCCCCTGGGTTGCAGAGTCAGCAGGGAGGAGCCTCTCGTCCGGCGACCACGTGAGGTTTCACTCCTCAGGGCCACGCCAGCCTCCGAGAGCGACGGGTTGCTTGGCTGTCCACAGCTCTCCACGGCCCTCAAAGGAACGGCGGTTCCAGGAGCTCTGGGCCCATGCAGTGTCCTTCTCAGTGGTCACCAAAGGCCTGGGTCCCCTCTGGCTGGGACTTGAGACGTGGGCTCCACAGGGCTGCCTCTGCTAGTGCCTCACCGGTCCACCGCTCCGGGATGAGGGTCTGCTGGAGGCGGGCAGTGTGGCCGCTGGGGAAAGGAGAAAGGCCAGTGCAGTGTGGGGTGGGTGCTCCCCAAACAGACTGGGTTCTGGGTTGGCACCTACCCCCCACCCCTCCCCTAGCAGCTCAGCCCAGCAGAGCAGGGGAGGGAAGGGGGGCCACCATCCTTCCCAGCTCTGGCCCGGCCTTGGTTCCTGGACCCCAGGAACAGCCACTGCCCTGTGGGGCCCAGATTATACTTATGCACTCTTCTTTGACTTTGCCATGATCCACCCTACTGGAAAGCCCGTGGGCATTTCCCACATGCCTTACCTGGGCCCTGGGCTAGGGACAGGCTCTCGGGGAGCCGGAGGGGCCCACCTGGAGGGGATAGAGACCAGGCCATGTTAGCACCCTTAGCCCTGAGTGGGCCACAGTAACGGCCGAAAGGCGTGACCCCACCCAGGCCTGCAGGGACCTCCACTTCCCCCACACAGCCTCCTTCCCTTCTCACTCCTTTGCACTTGGTGGTGGGTGGGGGCTCTCTCCCTCTCCCCAAAGAAAAGCTCTCAGCCCCTCCAAGCCCCCGCTACCCTCAATATCAGGGGCTTTACCCAATGCCAAGCCAAGTCCGCTCCAGGGGAAGGCTCAGGACCCAGGACTCGCCACGCCCAGCAAGACCCTGCCCACGAGGCCCCAGGCTTCTGAGACCTCCAGCGCAAGGTCAAGGCACTGCCCCCAGCAGCCAGCGGTGCAGTACCAGAGCTGACCACTAGATGCCGCTGCGGGCAGCCTTTTGTCCCCTGCACCAGCGCACAGGCTGCTGCCCCGCCCCGCCCCTCTTCGCCCCACTCCACCCGCCCCGCCCCTCCTCGCCCCGCCCCCTCCCCGCCCTACCCCTCCTCGCCCCGCCCCTCCTCGCCCCACCCCACCCCTCCTCGCCCCACCCCGCCCCCTCCCCGCCCTACCCCTCGTCACCCCGCCCCTCCCCGCCCCACCCCACCCCGCCCCGCCCCTCCCCGCCCCGCCCTACCCCTCTTCACCCCGCCCCGCCCCGCCCCGCTCCCCTGAGATGGGGAATCAGTATGCAGTCAGGACTACCTTGGAGCGGCACAAAGAGACGCACACGTACGCAGCGTCAAGACTGCATTTGGGGGTCTCCAAGGTGAGGACCCCACGTGTGAAATCCCCAGTTAGCCAAAAGGCAGAGCCTGCAGCCTGGAGCCCCGCCTTTGCCCCGCCCACATGCCCTGCCCTGCTCAGGCCCCGACTGCCTCTCACTTCCCTCTGCAAAGACTACCTTGCCCAACACCTCTGGGGGTACACGGGAGGCGTGGGGGCGGCAGCAAAGCCTGGGCTGGCCAGTGGGGCATCCCAAAAGCACTGCTCACAGACAGCACATTCCAGCACAGCCTCAGGGGCCTAGGGGCTAAGGAGCCACGCTCACACATGCCTGGCACACACGCCTGTGCCCCCCGGCCGCACATGCGTGCACTATTGCAGAGACGCGCTGGCCACATTCACACACTGACGCACACAGGCGTCTGCCACCCGTCAGCACGGCATGCATGTACTGGTACACACTGGCTGCCAACACGTTCTGGCACACGTGCACACACACCCTGCTGCCCACACAGTTGCATATTGTGCACAGACACACTTTCACACCCCAGTGCACGTGTGTGTGGGGCAGGAGGGGCGGGGATGGCCAGCATCTGTCCATACTGGGTGACCCAGCCATGCCATAGGGTCACGGCCCTCTTCAGGCCCCCCAAGGAAGTCTGTAGCCCACCCTTGCAGCTGCTGGGGATGGGAAGGATGGGCTCCTTCCAGCCAGCAGCACAGCCCACCTCTGTCCCCTGGTTAAGTGACTGGGAAGCTCACATTCCACCAGTCAGAAGCCAAGTGACACTCTGGGTACCTGGCAGGGACAGATGACATTCGCTATGGCTGAACAGCCATAGGATGGTGCAGCCAACTCTGCAGTGGGTGAGAGACCGGTCCTTTCTAGGATGGAGCCAATGCTGACGGGTGGATGGTGACTTCCCCTCCCCCACCACAGGAGCCCAGCTCACCTTCCTGGCATGTGGGCCCCATGTAGCCATCCACACAGTGACACTGTCCACTGACGGGGTCGCAGTCGGCCCCACCCCCGCAGTCACAGTGCAGGACGCAGCTGGGCCCGAAGTGGCCCCTTCTGCAATCTGCAAGGGGCAGGGGGAGACAGACCTGAGCATGATCCCCGCCTTCCCCAGGCCAGGCACCCTGGGCCTAGGGGCCACCAGCAGAGCCCAGGTGGAGTGAAGCCTTCTGCTTGGGGTTATGGGGGAGCTAAGACCTCGGTTTCCCCTGAGGGGTAAACAGTCCCTGCCCGACCTTCCTCGGCCACATTCTGCAGCCTGTGAGCCCCTGCCTGAGAAAGCCCAGGCCCCAGGTACACACCCAGAGTCACTAGGTGCCTGCCCTGCCCCAGGAGGGCAAATGGGAGCCAGTGGTCAAGGATGCCCCCTCAGGGCACAGCAGGCCCAAGAGCCACAAGGCCAGGTATGCAGCCCCAGCAGCAGGGCACCTCCTATCCTCAGGTGGGGCCCTCTGGGCTGGAGGGTCCACAGCCTCCTCGATGCCCCCCCATCCACAGCTGGCAGATCAGGGAAGTCTTTCCACCCAGCCGGAGGCCCCCACCATGACCATGGCCTTCCTAGGATGTTTTGGGCAGCCACGGGGTTAGGGCCTGGCCTAAGCCTCCAGCAGGAGTGCCGTGCTGGGCACCACCTGTCCCAGCAGCTGACTCCACCCCCAGGGCACATGGGCCAGGTGCAGAGGCCACAGGATGGCACAGTGCCCAGCTCAGGACTGGCACAGGTAGGCCAAACTGATTGATACTGGTCACCGACGGAGACCCACACCCACGACCTTCCTGGGCAGGACCCCAGACTCACCCAGGTTACAGGTGGGTCCTGAGCGCCCAGGTGGACAAAGGCAGAGGCCGGTGACAGGGTCACAGGGTGCCCCCCCATCGCAGTCACACCGCTGGTGGCATCCTTCTCCAAATGAGCCTGGCTCACACCCTGGTGAGGGCAGTGGGCTCAGTGTACCCCTCCTGCCCTACACCCAGACGGGATGGGGCCAGGGAGTGGGGGTTCAGGCTGGGGAGGGGAAGAGGGCATGAGGCACTCACCCTTCTCACAGAAGTGGCCGTAGAAGCCGGCAGGGCAGAGGCACTGGCCATTGATGGAGTCGCAGGGGGCTCCGTGTTGACACTGGCACACCCCCTGGCAGCCAGCCCCGTGGAAGCCAGGGGGACAGGCTGAAGGAGGATGCCGGTTACCACGAGCCCAGGGCATACGGTGGCAGAAATACCCAGTTTGCCCAGAGTGAGTAAAACCCGCCAATTCAGGGACCCATGAGAAGCCCCCTCCTGCCCTTCCTCACCCTTCCCCACTGCTACTGGCTCCCCGCCACTTCACTGCTGCCCAGATCACCCACATGGGAGGAGCGGACACTGGCTCAGAGGGGGCCCCAGCCCAGCTGCCCAGGCCCGAAACTCACGGTGCTCGCAGGCCTGGCCGTAGAAGCCGGGGCCGCAGCGGCAGGCACCCGTGGCTGGCTCACACGTGCCATTGTTGTGGCAGGAACACTCCAGACGGCAGGCGGCTCCGTAGCGCCCAGGGGGACAAGCTGCGGACAGAGCAGGGTGGGCGGGGCAGGAGAACGGTCTCTCAGGCACCAGCCTTGCCCAACGCTGTGGCAGCCCAGGGCACATCCCCAAAGGGATGCTGGGGTCCCACGAGCCCCGCACACTCACCCAGCTCACACTGCGGCCCCATCCAGCCCAGGCCACAGGAGCAGCTGCCGTTGGCGGCATGGCACAGGCCCCCGTTTCTGCAGGAGCAGATGTGCTCACAGCCCACACCAAACCGGTTCTGGGGGCAGCCTGGGGACAGAAAGCAGGTGCTGCCTGGAGCTCTGACCAAGGGCTGGGCTCCCTCTGGGGACATGTCTCCACAGGTTGACAGCCAGCAAATGCTTCCTGAGGCCCGTCAGTGCCAGTCTCCACCCAAAGGCAGGGACTGGCACCAGCTGCACCCTCTCATTCACTGGTCATCTCAGGCTGCAAGTGCCAGGCCTGGTCTAGGAACCGAGCGTGGCTGAGTGATGGAGGGACTGGGTGAGCCTGCGGGAGGGCTTCCTGGAAGGCTTCATGGAGGCAGCGGCCCCCTGTGCACCAGCTGTCTCCAGCTTGGGAGTGAGTGTATATCCTCTAGGCCTGAGAAGAAGCATGGCCAGGCTGCTGTGGGCTCAGAGGTGGTGGGCCACAGCCCAGCTGCTACAGCCTGATACCTGATGACCGGCCCGACGGCACTGCCCTTCCTGGGAGTGAGGTGGGGCCAGACTACCTCCCGGCCGAACCCTCTGCTGCCACAGGCTCCCAGTGAGCCCTGAAGGCCAAGAACTGATGTTGGGGCAGCCAGCCCCGTGAAGTAGACTAAGGGTGGGACCAGGCCTTTGGTCCCTGGTCCCTGGGCCTGGCAGAAAGGGCCAGAAGGACTCTGCCCTCAGGCCGAAGGCGGCCACCAATCCCTCCTCCAAGGGGCCAGGCAGGCCTGCAGCCCCCACAGTCACCGTGAAGAGGATGAGGTCACTGGGTTGCCTGAGCCTCAGGGGCCGAGTGTGGAGGCAGGGGCTGGGGTGGCGTGGGACGGCCCATTCCCCCAAGCAGGGCAGTGCAGTCAACACACGCTATAGCAGTCTCGCCTCAGCCCCAGGGTCAAGTGGGGAGCTGGTGGCAGCCAGGACGTGTAGGAGCCTGGGCTGGGCCACCCCTCCAGCGTCCCCATGGCTAATCCAGTGACATCTCTGTGAAGGGCTGGTGAGCACGCCCTCCAGACTGAACACTCACCTCGCTCACAGCGGACGCCGGCTCTTCCCGGGGGACAGAGGCAGGTGCCGGTCACAGGGTCACAGGCCCCCTCCTGCCCACACTCACACACATGGGTGCAGTTGGGGCCGGAGCGGCCCTTCGGACAGGCTGCCGGGGAGGAAGGTGAGGGTGGCTAGCTTCCCTTCTCTCCCTGCCCGGCCAGCCCCGCAGGTGGGATGGGATGGGACGGGGTGAGGTGACCCTGTGTCTGCCCCAGACGGGGTGGGGCGAGCCAGCTCCCATGCAGCTACCCAGTCATCTCCCCTCCACCTGCAGGGGCCAAGCTGCTGCTGCCTGCTCTGTAGTGACTCACTGCGGCCCCTGCCCACCCCGCCAGCTCTGCCGGGGTCCCAGAAGTGGAAAGGCCCTGCAGGACTCAGGAAAAAGGCGTGTTTCCCCGCAGGACACTAGGCCACAGCTGACCTGCCCGGCTGACCTCTGTGCCCAGCTGACCTCTGTGCCCAGCTGTGCTCAAGCCTCTGGTGGACTTGGCGCAGGTCACCAGGCACAGCAGGTGTGGGAGCAGAGCTGTTGGAAGCCTGGCGGGGACCTGGGGCCACACAGGCACCCACAGGGCAGCAGGTCTGTTCTGCCCCTCTGTCTGAACACTGCTCGCGGCCAGGCCCAGCCAGAGGGGTCAACGGGCAGGGAGGTGGGCAGCGGAGTTGTCCTCCTGCAGGCTACTGGCCCTACCCCAGAGATGCAGGAGGTGCCACTCAGCCCTGCTGCCACCAGCCACTCACTGAGGCTGCAGTCGGGACCGAGGAACCCGGCGGGACAGCGGCAGGCCCCCGTGGCCGCATCGCAGGAGCCCCCGTTGAGACACCCACACAGCTGTTCACAGCCTGGCCCGTACCGCCCGGGCGAGCAACCTGCAGGGAGAGGGGGCTGGCTGCAGGGAGACGGACTGAAGGCTTCCCCGGTGCCGCTGAACACAGCACGGCAGCTCCCGTGAGGCCCCCATACACCCCGTCTTCCACCCCCAGACGAGGGCCTTCCCAGGGACCAGGGGAACTGGGGCCCAGCATGGCCAGCAGGACTCCGGAGCTCGTTGGGGGCCCGGGCAGCACTCACGTTGCCGGCAGTCAGGGCCGTGGTAGCCAGCAGCACACTCACAGAGCCCAGTGGCAGGGTGGCAGGCCTGGTTCTCACTGAGACACTGGCACATCTGCAAACAGTCCTCCCCAAAGCGGCCAGGCGGGCAGGCTGGGTGCAGACAGGCCGGGTTGGTCCAGGCCCAGCCCAGCCAAGGAACAGGCAGCATCTCTGGATTCCCCCAACCCAGCCCCTCCTCCGGGTGGGGGCTTGGGAGCCCTTACTCTGCTCGCAGCTGGAGCCAGTGAAGCCGGGGGGGCAGCGGCAGGCCCCGGTGACGTGGTGGCAGGCAGCGCCGGGCGGGCAGCTGCAGCGTTGGGCACAGGCCTCTCCAAACCAGCCCCGCAGACAGGCTGCAGAAACATGAGGGCTGGGGAAGCCTTCACGGTAGGAGCCCCTGGGGAACCACAGGCCAGAACAGGCCAGGAGCGGGCGCTGTGGGTAGGACCCACCAGGTGCCAGCTGAACTGGGGGCTGTGCTCACCATTCTCACACCTGGAGCCTCCCCACCCCGGGGGGCAGAGGCAGGCCCCGGTGACGTGGTGGCAGGGGGCTCCCCGCCGGCAGGCACAGCGCCTCTCACAGCCAGGCCCGAATGTGCCCTCGGCGCAGGCTGCAGGGACAGGACAGACAGGAGGGCTGAGACCTCAGCATCTGTCAGCCCCGCCCCAAGGAAAGTGAGGAGAAGGGAGGCGGGGGTGGCAGCCGGGGCTCAGGTCAGAGGTGACGGGAGCCAGGAAGAGCCCTGAGGCCAGCTGAGGGCCCAGGCCTCCCCCAGACAGCAGATCCAAGGGGACAACCAGCCTGTACCCAAGCAGTGGAGACGCGCCCCTGCTGGAAGGGAGCTGGTGTCAGGGGCCTGGGTGGGAGGCGGGGCCTGCGAGGAACGAGGCAGTGTTGCCCTGGTGCCCCAGTGTCTGGGCTCTGGAGGGGCTGAGGCCCGCTGGGTGGACCAGGCCCTGCTGGCACAGCAGCTACAGCTGGACTCTCACCAGCCGGAGGCCCCCAGCCAGCACAGGCTCCAGGACAAGGGGTGAAGGGGCCTCTCTCTGCACACAGGAAACAGGCAGGGCCCCTGAGCCCCAGAGCATCCTTCATTCCACCCACCACTGGGCTGGCCGGGGCCACACACCCCTGCCAAGGCACAGGAGCGGCACTCCACCCCCACAGGTTAGCTTCCTGGGTCGAGACCCTCCCAACGGGAATCCTCGGTGCTCAGCTGGCAGCTGACATTGGCAGGACAGCAGAATGAGGGTGACCGTCCTCCCTCCTGGGACCCAGGAGACCCCAGCCCATGCTTCCTGCACACAGGCCTGAAGCCCACACCCCAGGGCACTGCCTCCTGATTGGGAGCCCTCCTAGGCCTGCAGGCCAGGCTGCACCACCCACACTGGGGGACACCCCTCCTCTGCTGCCAGCGCTCACCCTTCTCACAGGCCAGGCCGGCCCAGCCCTCCGAGCATGCACATTGGCCTGAGACAGGGTCACAGGTCCCTCCATTCTGGCAGAGGCAGGAATGTTGACAGCCGTCACCATACAGGCCGGCAGGGCAGGCTGGGGCAGGGGAAGAGGGAGCAGCTTGCAGCACCAGCCAGCTGGCCCCGTGGCACGTCTGGCTTTCCAGCCTAATGTTGGCCTTTGGGGTCAGGGACCTTGCAGGAGGTGCCTCTGGGATGACCTGCCAGGCCCTTCCTGGACTCACCACCCCTGCCTGGAGAGGGGTGCACATGAAAGGCACCGTCCTCGGCCCTAATATCCCCTTCCTCCCTCACCCAGGTGCCAGGTGTCCTGTGGGCTCCACATGAGGCCAGCACCCTCACTCAGGCCTGCACTCTGGTTCCTGGACTCCTGGGTGGGGCTTACCCCACAGGCAGGAGGGCCCCATCCAGCCGGGACACGGCGGCACTGCCCATCGGCAGGGTCACAGGAGGCCCCGTTAAGGCAGGCACAGACCTGGCTGCAATTACACCCGTGGGTGCGGGCTGGGCAGGCTGCAGGTGGAGAGGGCTGGTGAGAGCCTGGCGCGGGCAGGACCTCAGGGGCTGGCAGCAGATTACAGGCGGCTGGGTAGATCTGCTGGGGTCCCCTCGGCTGCTGTCGCCAGTTCTCCCCTCCTTCTGGCCCAGGCCACCTACTCAGCAGGGTGGCCAAAAAAATGACCAACACTGGCCCAAGTGAGCAAAGCGACATTCTCAGGGGGCTGCCTGGTGGCTCTGGACACTCGGGACAGGCCTAGGAGGGAGTCTCCCACGGGGGACCCGGCACCCCTCCTGCAGCACCCTGGGCTGAGCGGGGAGCTCACGCACTCTCAGCACAGTGGGGGCCCCGGCGGCCAGTGGGGCAGAGGCAGGAGCCATTCACGGCGTCACAGGCGGCCCCGGCGGTGCAGTTGCAGGCGCTGCGGCAGTCTAAGCCAAAGAAGCCAGCCGGGCAGGCTGCAGGCAGCGGGCGGTGAGGTGGAGGGGCCCACACTGGGAGCCGCCCGGCCCAGCCCCCGCCAGTGCCCCAGCTCACCACGCTCACAGAAGGTGCCCCTCCAGCCGGCAGGGCAGGTACAGGCCCCGCTGATGTGATCACAGGCTGCTCCATGCTGACACTGGCACTGCCGCTCACAGCCAGGCCCAAAGCGGCCCTGGGGACACCCTGAAACACGCGGCCCGGCCCACCATCAGCCTGAGGCCCAGGAGCCTGACCCAGCTGTGCCCCCCCTCACCACCATCCTCAGAACTGTGGGACAGGCTGGCTTGGGAGAAGCCCGTTCCCACCCAGGGGAGACTGAGCTCACTCACATGCTTTGTCCTCCACCCAGGTGGGGCCACGGGAGGCTTGAGGGAGCTCCAGGTGTCAGCTTTAGGGATGGCAGCCTCCCCTGTGGCTGCCTCTAGGACACCCTGCCCAGGCCTTCCCCAGTGCCACCAACCAAGCCTTGGGGGGCACAGACTGAGGGGCACTGGCCTGTCTTAAGCAGACCCCTTCCTCTGACCCCCAGGTGTGAGGCCTCCCACGGGAGTGGGACGGGCCCTGCCCCTTCCTGCTGGGGCTCTGGGTGAGCCTGGTGCAGGTTGGTGGGAGGGTGGGGCCTTGGTCCAGGCTGTGGAGTGCGGTGGTGGGGGCTGGGAAAGCTCAGGGAAGGCACAGGAAGGCAGGCCGGGACCAGCCCAGTGTGCCTGTGTGTACATGCATGTTTGTGTGTGTGTGTGCGAGCACAGGACGGGGTGCGGCCAGGGCCAGGACTCACGCTGCTCGCACCGCGGGCCCTCATAGCCAGCCTCACACACACACAGGCCAGTGACGGCATCACAGCTCCCGTGGCCAGTGCTGCAGTTGCAGGGACGGCTGCAGTCAGGTCCCCAGTGCCCGCTATCACAGGCTGCAAAAGAACCCGGGGTCATCCGGCGCAGGCCCTACTGCAGGCCACAGCCAAGTCAGGCACGGGGCACCTCAGGACTAGGGCACGGCCTCCTGCAAGCCCCCATTCCTCCTGACCCCTGGGGGGCCTCTCCAGGGGCAAGAAAGGGAGGGACATCTGGACAAAGGGCAACCCTGTACCTCTCTGGCAGCTGAAGCCGGTCCACCCGGGGGCACAACTGCAGCGTCCAGTGGCAGGGTGGCAGTGCCCATCATTGGCACAAGAGCACCTTGTCTGGCAGCTGGGACCAAACCAGCCTGCTGGGCACACTGCAGGCAGGTGAGAGAGGGTGAGTGGGGGCCTGGCTGCCCACCCTGGGTCACAGGCTCAGGGGTGGCTCCAGCTCACTCACCATCCTGGCAGCGGCTGCCGACGAAGCCAGGGAGGCATAGACAGGCTCCAGTCTCAGGGTCACAGCGGGCACCGTGCTGGCACGCTGGGCAGATCTCCTGGCAGCCCAGCCCCCAGCGGCCCTCGGGACAATCTAGTGCCCACCCCCCCATGGCCAGTCAGTGCCAGAGCTGCCCTTGCTCAACACATCAATACACATAACATGGCACGATGCCCCCGGAGCCACGGCTGAGGAGGTGGGACCACTGTTACCATCTCAGCCTGCCCCGGGGAGGGGAGAGGATCTGGTCAGCAGAGGCCCCAGGCACCTCCTGGGGCTTCGGGCTTCGAGGTGCCCACCCACAGGAGAGAAGCCCCAGCCCCAGGCACAGTTCTGCTGGCAACACAAGGAACCCAGCCGGTTAGAGACTGGGAGCCTTGTGCAGAGGGAGCAGCCCAGGAGGGCAGCCCGCAGGTCCCAAGGGCTTGGTGAGGCAGCCACAGACCCCCACTCCCTACCCCAGGCAGTGCACCATGAGCTCTAGACAGGCCTGGGATCCGCAAGGCCGGGACCCCACAGTTCAGGGCCCCACCAGCTCGGGGCCCTGCAGTCTGTGAGGCAGAACTGGGGCTGCTGCTGCACTCACCTGCCCCACAGTCTTCCCCGGTCCTCCCCGGCGGGCACTGGCACTGCCCCGTGACCCCGTGGCAGAGGGCCCCCCCACAGGAGCAGGAGCCCGAGCAGTTCACTCCGAACGTCCCCACCGGGCACTCTGCAGGAGGAAGCATGAGGGGCCTCAGCCACCCCACGTGGAGCGGCCGGGCCAGAGCCTTTTCCCCAGGCGCTTCTGGCAAGTGTGCCTCCCATGCCTCCCCACATGGGCTCTGGCTCTAGTCCCGGGGGAGGTGGGTGCTGATGAGCACAGCTGGGGTCCCCAGAGTGCCCAGGCAGCTCCCAGGAACAGGCAGGGGAGGGGTGAAGGGGGCGCTGACAGATGGGAGGAGCGGGGAGGGGCAGGGCCCGGGGAGCAGCCTGGGAGAGGCTGAAGCAGCTCCTTCAGGCCGTCCAGCACCCTGGAGAGCTCCCAGGAGCCCGAGTAGGGCCTGCTCCTCCTCCCCGACCATAGTCACCCGAGGACCGTGCCCTCAGCCTGACCTGGCAATGCTGGCATAGTCTCTCCCCCTCCTCCACCCAGCTGGGACCCCCTCACAGGGACTCGACCCTAGAGCTGGGGAGGCTGTGCACCCACTCACTGCACCCCCAGAGCCGCCCACCGCCCGCTCCCTGTGGGGTGGGGCTAGAATGGAGACTGCAGGGGACCCCCTGGAGGCCTAGGGTCCCCCCACCTCCACTTGGCAGGTGAATGAGACCCCAGGGAGCACAGAAGCCAGGGAGTCACAGCATCTGGAAAGGGGGACCTCGGGAGAGAATGTGGGTGCTGAGGAGCAGAACCCCCATGGAGAGGGCCTGCAGGGGCTGCTCCCCATGGCCTAGCCGAGCCATGGGTGCTGGGAGCCCTGGAGCAGCCTCTGTGGCACAGCTTTCCTCTGCCCGCCATGCCTGCCCTGCCTTTCAGGGCCTGGCCTTGGCCTCCCCCCAGGGACAACAGAGCGTGAGGCTGGGCCGGGAGCTCTGGTGGTGGAGAAGCCTTCCTGCCTGCCCCAGCGAGGTGCAGCCACTCTGATGCCCAGGCTGCAGCTGAAACTAAATTTCTCCCTGGGTCCATGATGCCATCGCAGCAGCCCCAAGAAGGCAGTTGACAGAGACCCTGTGCTGCAGGCCAAGGAGCCACAGAGCCCACGTGTCAGAACATCCACAGCAGGGCTGAGAGCCAGGACGTGCCCTGCCTGGGAGGAGCTGGTAACACAGGGGGAGCGCCAGGCCTGGCCCTGCTGAGGCCATGAGGACATACACTGGTGAACTCTTGTCACAAGGGCCAATCTCCAGGGGTGCCCGCCCACAGGGACACAGGAACGTCCCTGGGACTACAGGCTTGGCACTGAGCGTGCCCTAGGGCACTGAGCACTGGGCAGTGTGCACAGGGTGGGGGTCACTGGTCATAGCAGCCCCGCAGGGCCTCAGGGAACCTCTCCCCATTAAGTGGGGCAGATGAGTGCTGTCCAGCCCCAACGACAAGCAGGGGGGCTTTCTATCAACACGCAGGGGCCATCACCTGTGGCTTATCCTCCAAGCACCAGAGGCTCTGAAAGAAAAGAAGTGGCTGGGCATGGTGGCTCACACCTGTAATCCTAGCACTTTGGGAGGCTGAGGCGGGTGGATCGCCTGAGGTCAGGAGTTAGAGACCAGCCTGAATGACATAGTGAAACCACGTCTTTACTAAAAATACAAAAAAATTAGTTGGGCGTGGTGGCAGATGCCTGTAATCCCAGCTACTCGGGAAGCTGAGGCAGGAGAATCGCTTGAACCCGGAAGACAGAGGTTGCAGTGAGCCTAGATCGTGCCATTGCACTCAAGGCTGAACAGGTAGGGAGGAACAGGGAAGGACCCTTCCTTCTCTCAGGAACTAGGGGCTCTGGGAGCTGTGGAGGTGCTTCTCTGCGAGGCCTTCTCACTGTCTCTGGTGTGCAGAGTGGAGACTGGAAGAAGGGTCACAGGCATCAGCGGAGGGTGAGCTGCTGGTGTGCGTGTGCATGCACCTGCCTGCATTCATGTGTGTGCATGCGAGCGGTGTGTGCATGTATGTGTGTGCATGTATGTGTGTGCATGTATGTGTGTGCATGTTTGGGGGTCGGGAGTGGGAGGAAGGGTGGGGAAAGGATGCCAGGGAGTCAGGAGGAGCCAAGGCCCACATCCACACACTCATGAAGCTCTAGGACACGTGTACAGATGGGAAGCCAGCACTCAGAGCTGCTGTCCACTGGCCTGAGACCACAGAGATCCTGGGAGTCCAGGTCGGGGGTCCTGGCCCAGAGTGCTCTGACCCTTGATGGCTGGGACCAGGGCGGCCTAAGCTGGCTGCTGGGTCCTTGGGTGAACACTGCTCCCACTGCGGGCCCCTTCTCATCCCCCAGATGGAGGCGGCGGGGGGAGGGCCCAGGCTGTGGGCTTGAGTCTAGACATCCCCCGGTGTGGTCTCAGGGGAGGCTGGCACCGGGCTCGTGGGTCCCTCTCCAGCCCAGGCCATGGTCATGCTAGTCACACGGCAGGCCCTCGTGGCTCCCCATCTCTCCCGGCCACTGGGCGTGAACAGTGAGCACCGCGCCAAGGGAGGCTCCCACCCGCCCAGGCCCTGTCAGCAGCCGCCATGGCAGCTCCATTACTCAGCCGAGGCCATTTTCCTTCCCCTCAGAAGCCGATGACACACTGAGGTATTTCCTACCCTGGTCATGAGACTGAGGAGTGACCGTCCTGCGGCTCTGAGCCTCAGACCAGCTTGGTCAGCTTTCTGCTTGGCCGGGACTGCACGGCATTGTCCTCGTCATTGATTGCACCTCCCGCCAGCACAAGCCAGGGCAGCCGGGACGCCCCCACCTCCCCAGCCCTCTTGGCAAAGTCCCCAGCCCCATCACGCTGGGCTGTAGTTACGTCAGGGAGTAGGTCCCCAAGCCTCCCGGGGACACCTAAGCACGGACATGGCCGGCCATCTCTCAGCCAGCTCCTAACAACCTCCTCCCCTGCCTGCCACGTGAGCATGGGGCTCCCAGCTTTGTGCCTGTTCACACCCAGGCCACAGCGTCCATGCGCAGGGGCCTGCAGCCACGCCCCCAGGCCACCACTGCAGCCCAGACTGCTCACTGAACCGCCACCCCCATGGACAGCCTCTCTGCTGCCGGCTCACATGGGGGAGCTGCTGCCCCAGCCTCCCAGAGAACCCAGTCTGTTCCAGTCGAGCAAGGAGCGAGTGAGCGAGGGAGGAGTTTGGAGAAGCACCGACCCCTCTCTGGGCCAGGCCCTGGCAGACAGAGCAGCCCCTGCCCTAAGCAGGCCAGACTCAGACGAGCAGCCGCACCATTGCGTCATGACAAGCTGTCCTGGCAACACCAGTAGCAAGGCACCACCTGGGCCCAGGCAAAGGGGGCTGATGATGGCAGCTGTGCAGCCCTTCTGAAGTCCACCCCGCAGCTGGCAGGCAGCTGGACCCTAAACTGAGACGGCCAAGAGACCCAGGAGCCACCCACTCACCTTGGCCACAGTCCTCACCCTGGAAGCCAGCGGGACACTGCTTCCCACACACGCCGCTCGCGGGGTCGCAGGCCACGCCTGATGGGCAAGTGCACACCTGCCGGCACCCTGGCCCAAAGTAGCCTGGCTCGCATTCTGCAGGCGGAAGAGAGGGGTGAGTGGAGCCAGCCGGCCCCGGCGCCCCCCAGTCCCCATGCCTGGACTCACCTGCCTGACAGCGCTCGCCCCAGAAGCCAGCCTTGCAGGAGCAGCTGCCGTCCCTCTTGTCACAGGACCGAGTGTGGGGCTGCACGCACTGGCACTCCTCCGAGCAGCCCGGCCCAAAAGCCCACGGTGGGCAGGCTGCACCCACAGAGCTGTGAGGGGGGCTCCCGGCTGCAGCCCCACCCTCCCAGACCGCTTCCAGCCAAGATCCAGCAGGGAGCTGTCCTCGCCCACCTCTCCTCCTGCAGCCCACCGCCTCTTCCCTCCCCAAGTGTCTGAACCCCAGGGACAGGGGACCCCACCAGGGACGGGTGACCCCACCAGGGACAGGGGACCCCACCAGGGACGGGTGACCTCCCCAGAGACAGGGGACCCCACCAGGGACGGGGGACCCCACCAGGGAGAGGTGACCCCACCAGGGACGGGGGACCCCACCAGGGACTCAGAGTTTGGCCTTTCTGCCAGGAATCTCCGAAAGCCAAGATGGGCCTCACTCCCTGCAGGCCTCTGCAAGAGGCCTGGCCCGGCCCTCATCTGCAGCCCACCCACCTCCTAGCTCAGGGCTGGGAGGCACCACGAGGTTGGGGACTGTCCACCCAGACGCGCTAGATGCCAGCACAGTTACAGTCAAGAGGACGTGGCCTGGAGTCCACAGACTTCAGGTGGACCCCAGACCCACATCCCAGTGGGTGATCTGGCCGGACCCTGATGGCCTCATCCCAACCCACAGTGCGGGTAATAGGACACGGACCATCCTTTCCACCCGCTGCAACCAGCGTGGACACTTGAAGGGGCAGTGAGACTCACCAAGGTGGCAGAAGCGGCCATAGAGTCCCGGGTCGCAGAGGCAGGCCCCGTAGAGGCGGTGGCACCGGCCCCGGTTGGCACAGTTGCACTTCTTGCGACAGTGCTTGCCATAGAAGCCCTTGGGGCAGCCTGGGGGCAGCGGGGCTCCGTAAGAAGCTGGGTGACCCCCCACCTTAGAGGATGCTCGGGGCCCAGCACGGGAGCCGGGAGCAGCCGCTGCCAGGCACCTGGTGAGTCTCCCAGATGTGGCTGTCTGTGGCCGTCTGCCCTGGCTGGCCCATCCCCTACCTCCCCTGCCCCCGGGGTTTGTGGCAAGGGCAGGTGGAGGAACACATTCCTTGGCCCACAATGGAAATGCACAAAGCTCACACCCCACTCTACCCAGAGTCTGGCCCACATCAGGAGCCGCCTGGCTTCTGTCCCACGGTGGTCGCCAAGCTTGACCTCAGAAGCTCAAAGCTGGAAGGACGCGTGGCCCCAGTGACCAGGTCCCAGGCCCAAGCCACAGGTGGCCCCAGAGCTAGAAACGTCCTTGCCTTTGTTCCCCCAAATAATTCCCTCCTGCTGGGTCCCGCCCCATGTCCTTCCTCCTCCCAAAGGCGGGAATAAGCTGAAGGTGCCCCCACAGCTACATCCACCTCCTAGTCCCCCAGGCCGGGAGACGAGACCCATCCTGTGTTATCCAGGTCGACCCTGAACCCAAAGACAGATGTGTTCACTGGAGCGGCAGACAGGGGCTGACATAGAAAGAGGAGGCCTGGAGGAGAGGAGGTGACCCCTTGATGCCCCAGGCAGCCTGGATGGTGCAGTATAAACCCAGGGGCGCAGCGCCCGGGAATGAGTACGGGGCTGGCAAGCCCGTCCCCCTGCATGGGCCTGGCAGGCCTTCCTGGGACTCAGCTCCTCGGTCACCTACACAGGGGCCTTTTCCCTGTTGGGGCATCTAATGACCCTCCCACAGGACCCACCCGAGACCCAGGTCTCCGGGAAGTCATCGGACATCGCAGAGCAGAAGTGCCAACACTCAGATCCCCCGCCTGCCGCAGGCGCCCAGCCCTCATACAGCTCCTAACAGGCAGTGCGTCCCCAGCACTCTGCAGGATAGAAAGGGCAGACTGCAATCGGGGAAGGGAGGCAGGCTCACAGGGAAGAGGCAGGAAGCCCTGTGCGGCTGCCTGGGGTTGCCCCCGCACCAGGCAAGCAGCCCTGCAGAGCACAGCACATACAGCCGGGGAGCCTCACAGGGCCCCATGGGCGTGGGGGACAGGTTCTGTGGTTGGCTCTCCTCCATGAAGGCAAGAAGATTATGAGACGTTAGCTGCATTCTCCAGGGAAAAAGGCAGAAAAGACCTAAATATGAAGCTCTAGCCACCCAGGAAACACTTCCTGGACTAGTTCCCCAGAAAGGCTGAAACTTCTGAATGAGTAACATCCCCAGCAGCCGGCGGCCCCTGAGTAACCCCAGCCACCACTCCACCACACAGCTCTACTTGAATGCTTCCAGGGACAGGGACCTCACTGCCTCTCAAGGGAACCCATTCCAAAAGTGTTGCTCTGTAAAGTTCTACCATTTTCTGCAGGTAGGCCCTGGGAAAATTAGCAACAATGAAAAAGCAACCCCTCTCTCACTGGAGGGCCTCATTCCCTCCCAGGCACGGCCTGGAGCTCTGGAAATGGGAGGCAGGAAGGGAAGGGAGTCTAGGGGAAGTTTGGTGGCACTTTCCCTGCTCCAGTGGGAGAAAGGAGCCTAGGAGGAGGCAGAGGGGTGGCACCTCCCACTGCCCTTGCAGCCCAGGGATAATTCCAGAAGTACTGGAAGGGGCTCACGCACCGTCCTCACAGTTGGTCCCACTGACACCCGGGGGACAGCGGCAGGCCCCCGTGACAGGGTCGCAGGTCCCACCATTCTGACAGCTGCAGGAGAAGCTGCAGTTCTTCCCGAAGGTGTCCGGAGGACAAGCTACAAAGAGTACCAGGGAAGCGCCAGGGTCACCAGGCAGCACAACACTCTGAGGCCCCTTCCTAGAGTTGGAGGCTCTGGGTTCAGAAGCAATTGCCTAGAGCAAAAAATGATGGTGCTTGTGCCGCATCACCCCTCCCGTGCCCGTGGCAGACATCACTAATCGATCACCATCTCCTCTCTCTGAACGCCAGCACGCCTGCTGATCTTTTTAGATCGGCTCTTTCAAACAGGCAGAGCCTCACGGACAGTTGTCAGGGGTCCCTGAGGCCATGTGAGCTAGAGGAACCTCACCTGCCCCCTGCCATTCAGCAGACACCCCTCACTGTCTTAGTTACTTGCTGGCTCGATGGTTGCCAGGCCGTGAAGACCGACATTTAGGAGGGACAAAGACGCGGGCTTGCTTGTTCCCAGGGAATCCTTACTGCCTGGACAGTGCCTGGCAAAGGGGGGACAGGCAGGGGATGTTCATCAAAGGAATGAACAAATGAATGAATGAATGGGTCTGCACGGAGCCCCCTGCCCAGGGCTAGCAGGAGGGAGCAAAATTGAATGGGTTCAAAGGGCTGTCCCCAGGTCTTGCAGCTCAGAGGCCCCTTCCTGGCCCACGGCCCCTGTCCAGCAGCCTCACTCTCATTGCAGATGAGCCCAGTCCAGCCCTTGGGGCAGTCACAGCCGTCCAGGCCTGGGAGGCAGGTCCCTCCGTTCCTGCAGTCATCACAGGTCAAGCTGCAGTCTTGGCCAAAGGAGTCATCCAGGCAGACTGGGGGACAGACCAGGATGGGGGCTCAGAGCCTGACCCCTACCCTCAGCAGAGG
>NW_022437067.1:2376734-2390423 GCF_009761245.1 Sapajus apella
ACCGGGATGGGGGGCTCAGAGCCTGACCCCTACCCTCAGCAGAGGGGCGCAGACCGGGATGGGGGCTCAGAGCCTGACCCCTACCCTCAGCAGAGGGGGGCAGACCGGGATGGGGGCTGAGAGCCTGACCCCTACCCTCAGCAGAGGGGTGCAGGCCAGGATGGGGGCTCAGAGCCTGACGCCTGGCCACAGCAGGGACAGCAGACCAGGATGGGGGTCAGACCAAGGTGGAGGGGTTCAGAGACTCACCCCTGGCCTCAGCAGGCACAGAGGCTCAGCTCAGACCCTCAGGCCAGGGAAGGGGCATAAGGGGCATCCTCGGCCCATGAAGGCCCCAAAAGGGTGACGTGGGGCAAATGCTGGGGCCAGAGGAGCCCTGACCTAGGAGCCGTGCAAAGGGAGCCAGTGGCTCAGCCTCCCTGGGTCTTGGTCTACCACGGCATTGCAGGGGTCCTTCTTCACGTCCCCAACCTCTGATTGAATGGCAGCCTAGCCCGAGGGGTCTCTGGCTGGCGGCCCTGAGAGCAGAAGCCCCCGGGGCGGACCCTGCGCTCACCAAACTTCTCTGTGAGTGAGTGTTCGCCCCGCAGCTCCGCCTCCTCCTCGTCAGCCCCGATGTAGTCGTCCTGGAAGAGTCGAGGCCGCTCATCGTGAAGCACGGCGATGTGGGGCAGGGGCCGCACAAAGGGCAGCTCACCGTCCAGGTCCACCACTGGCTCCTCCAGGGCTGCCGGACACAAAGGCCCCTCAGCCCCTGCCACCACCTGCCGGCCCAGTGACTCCTCCGCCAGGTGGGACTGGGCCCGAGCCCCACTCCAGGGACCCCCGCCAGCCTCCTACTGCCTCCACTACCCCCAGCTCCTCAGCCTGGTCCCGGGGTCATCCCAGCTACACCTGATCCTCCTTCTCAGGACAGAGAAGGCTTCAGGCCCTGAGGACCTGAACCCTGGCCCTCTGCCCCCAGCCCCACCCCAGATCTAGGAACTCTGGGGCCTAGAGGGGTCAGGCTGGGAGAGGGGTCGGGCTGGGAGAGGGGTCGGGCTGGGAGAGGGGTCGGGGCGGGAGAGGGGTCGGGCTGGGAGCAGCAGCCATCAGTCCCAGGGACAACAGTAGCTTAGGTCGTGGCCCCTCCTCTCACCTGGTCAGGACAGGTGCTGGGTTCCAGGAGGATGCCTGTCTCGTCAGCTTTCCCCACCCCACTGTCCCCAACCCACACAGCACTCAGAAGAGGCAGGACCTCGGTGGGTCCCCAGGGGCCCGATGGCCTCTGAGGTGGTGCAGGCCCAGAGAGGCCAGAGGCAAAGGATCCCAGGCAGGTGGGTGTGGGGCCAGCCAGGCCTGCGGGACACAGGGTCAGCTGGGGCAAACTCTGAGAAGGCAGAGGCCCGTGCTCCGAGGAGGGCGGGGCACTCACGGCTGCAGCCCCTGCGGTCCTCACGCAGCCGGTGGCCGGCCTCGCAGGAGCACCGGAAGGAGCCGGCCAGGTTGGTGCAGTGGTGCTCGCAGCCGCCGCGGCCGGAGGCGCACTCATCCACATCTGCGGGGACCCGAGGCTGCTGAGGCCTGTGCTCCCGGGAGGGGAACCAGGGAGGCCCCTGCCCACCCAGTCCCACCCATGGGCTGAAGCCCTGGTGGCCCCCCGACTGGCTCATCTCATGAGGCAGCCAGTAAAACACACCCCAGCCACAGTGGACGCTCTGGCCGTCCTCCCGCCCCAGGATCAGAGCCACGGCAGACACCTGCCAGAGGAGGCCAGGCTGAGAGGGGCCGGTCAGGCAGCAGCTGGGGGGACAGGCCCAGCTCCAGGAGAGAGTGGCCAGTGACCTCAGGCCAGAGAGAGGAAGGGGGCGGGTCAGCACAGCCCTGCACACAGCAGGCGCTCAACCAGCACCCACGGCCCTGCACACAGCAGGTGCTCAACCAGCACCCACGGCCCTGCACACAGCAGGCGCTCAACCAGCACCCACGGCCCTGCACACAGCAGGCGCTCAGCCAGCACCCGCACCCCTGCATGCAGCAGAGCACAGAGCAAGCCGACCCCATGCCCACCACCGGGGGACCAGAGCCAAGCCCGTGTCCTTCCTTAGGGCGACCCCGCTCCCAGGCCCCCTCGCTGTGCAGTGGCAGGGCGGCGCTCACCCTCGCAGCCGCAGCCATCGGCACCGAGCCGGTAGCCGGCGTAGCAGCCACACTCGTACCCGCCGGGGCTGTTGGAGCACACCTGCTGGCAGCACGGGTCGTCTGCACAGTCATCGACATCTGTGGGGCACACAGCACAGGCCCCCCTGGTACCAGGGAGCTGCACACACACACCCCCACTCACACACAACTCACACGCCCGACTGCACTGCACCTGCCCACAATTCACATGTGCACACCTACATACGCTGCACCTGCACAGTCGCACCCACCACACAACCACACCCACACACGTGTTCCCGGTCTCACACCCACCACGCAACCACACCCACACACACGTGTTCCCGGTCTCACACCCACCACGCAACCACACCCACACACACGGGTGTTCCTGGTCCCACATATGCAGACACACACGGACACACGTCATGGCCCCGGGCCACCTGCCTGCCTGCCGTGAACAAGGTGGTGGCACTGGGCTGGACTGGGGCTGAAGGGTGGGGACTCCGTCTGGGAGTCACAGTCTGGGGCGTGACTCCCATGACACTGGGACCTCCCCAGGTGATGGGGTGGTGCTGAGGAGGTACTGATGGGGCTAAGGGGGTGCTGTGGCCGTAGACGTGGGCCTGGCAGCCTGATGTGGGACCCAGGGTCTTTCCTGGGCCAGGATGCTGCCTGTCAGGCCTGCCCTACCACCACGCCTGGGCCCAGGCAACCAGACCAGGACTCAGGGAGACAGAAGAGGACCTCCAAGTCATGGCATGGAACTGGTCCCAGACTCAGGGTGGCAGCAGATCCCTGGAGCGGGGGTGCGGGCATCTGTGAGGAGCCAGCGCGCACCGATGCAGGTCCTCTGATCTGTGTCCAGCTCGTAGCCTCGGGGACAGGTGCACAGGGGCCCGGCACTGGTGTGGCTGCAGCCATGGGAGCAGCCGCCATTGTTGGCCTCGCAGCTGTTCACGATCTCCATCTCAATCCCTGCCACGAGACCAGTCACCTGGCATGTGGGGTGGTGGCTGGGATGCCCCCACCTACCTCGGTTCCCCCCACCTTCACCCAGCAGCCAGCCTTGAGCCTGGGGACACCAGCAGGATGCAGCAACATGGAGCTCCCAGGCCTTGCCGGGTCTATGACTCCATGCCTACCAAGGGCGCACACCCTGGGCTGCCCCTGACAGACAAGGAAGCCCTGCCCTTCTGCCAAAGCAGGCCTTGGGGTCCTGGGGGACAGCACCACCATCTCGGGCACCTCTAGCCCGCTGCTGGCTGCCCACTCACGGTAGCACTGCCGGCCATCGGCGCCCAGCTCGTAGCCCTCGCGGCACACACACTTGAAGGACCCCTGGGTATTGAGGCAGCCGTGGGCACATCGGGCCAGCCCTGTAGCACATTCATCCACATCTGGAGGGGGAGACCGCGGGGAGGGCTCAGCGGTGCCGGGAAGGGCCAGTGGAAGGCAGCACATGGCCTGCTGACACCCAGGGCCTGCGGCTGCGTGACACAGGTGTTCAGGGCCAATCCCACTGCCCCTGACGACCACTAGTTACAACCCTGCAGGTGCCCTGGGATGAAAAAGCTGGCATCCACACAGGTCCGCACAGGTCTCATGCTAAGCCCATTGGGTGACCAGGCGCCATTACCCCGGCAGCACTTTCCTGGTGTCCTTGAAGACGTGGAGCCACGCACCAGGACACCCCAACCAGCAGAGTGCTTGGTGATACGGTCTGGCTGTGTCCCCACCCAAATCTCATCGTGAATTGTGACTCCCACAATTCCCACATGTCCTCACGGGAGGAACCCGGTGGGAGGTGATTGAGTCATGGGAGTGGGTTTTTCCTGTGCTGTTCTCGTGAAGTGAATGAGTCTTCTGAGATCTGATGGCTTTAAACACGGGAGTTTCCTTGCACACGCTCTCTCTGCCTACCGCTATGGTCGTGAGATGCGGCCTGCTTCTCCCTGCCTGCCACCGTGATTGGGAGGCCTCCCCAGCCACGTGGAACTCTAAGTCCACTAAACCTCTTTCTTTAGTAAATTGCCCAGGCTTGAGTATGTCATTGTCGGCAGTGTGAAAATGGACTCATACCCTTGGAAACTGACCACTGCCTGGTCTGGACACACCCAAAGCCTCAGAGACTCCCCTGTGGGCCACCAGGGTGGCGGCAGCCAAACCCCTCCCCAAGGCTGCTCAGAGAAGGCCGGCTCGCCCGCCCGCCAGGGGAAGAATCAGGGACACCCAGCGGTGCAGGGGCGGGGTTAACAATAAACGTCGCCAGCCCTGCGGCAGAGGACGGCGTGGGGGAGGGTGCTGCAGTGCGTCTAGACAACAGCACCTCCCCGTGACCGGATTCCAAAAAAGCACATTCACAACTCAGCCCCAGTGACATGGCAGAAACCCGTCCCCTCCACCCAGGTGTGTCCGGGGCTCAGTGACAATGTCCCCTTTTTCCTTTATGTTCTTTTATTATTTATTTATGTTGAGACAGGGTCTCGTTCTGTCACCCAGGCTGTAGTGCAGTGGTGCAATCATGGCTCACTGTAGCCTCAACCTCCCGGGCTCAGGTGACTCCTGCCTCAGCCTCCCGAGGAGGGGGGACCACAGGTGTGCACCCCCATGCTCTGCTATTCAGGTTTTCTTATTTCTTTGTAGAGGCAGGGTCTCACTATGTCGCCCAGGCTGGTCTTGAACTCCTAAACTCAAGTGATCCGCCCACCTTGGCCTCCCAAAGTGCTGTAATTACGGGTGTGAGCCACAGCGCCCGACTCGCTCCTCCTTCCCCTCACGCATGCCTTTAGTTTTCCTGACAAGCAGACACTACTTAGGAAATACAACAGTTTAAAAGCTATGAGCAACACCTGAGCTCCCTGGCTCACTTCTGGTGAAATGAGCCTTGGGCTGGAAGCAGCTTTTGCAAGCCTTCATACCCTCACCCTCAGCCCCCAGCAGTGGAGAGGAGACCGCCACATCCCAGGTCACCCAAGAGGGGACAAGGCAGGGCCAGCCCTGCTCCCAAAGGACCTGCTCCCATGGGAGGCCACAGTCCCAGAGTTGGACTTGGGTCCCTCCACAGCACCTGGGCAGGGCGGAGCAGGGGAGGGGCGTCCTACCTTCACAGGCCTTGCCATCCGCTGCCAGCTGATAGCCTGCGTGGCATTCACAGTGGGCAAGGCCCCGGAGCACCCGGCACCTGTGCATGCAGCCGCCATTCCCTTCGGCACATGGGCTTCTCCCTGCAGCCATGGACCCGAGGAGGGGGTTGGGGAGAGGGGACCCCAGTGGCTGCAGGGCACCTGCCCCAAGGCTTTTTGTGAGATCCCCCACCCAGTGCTCTCCCTGTCCCTGCTCCAGGCTAATGGGCTGGGCAGTGGGTCTCCCTCCTCCCAGGTTCAGGAAGCCTCTAAGACAAGGCCAGCCAGCCCAGGTCAGGCAGCGGCACAGGCCGGCTCCTCCCACCACCCTCTCAGCCCGGGTGCCAGCGCTGAGACCAGGGTGGTGACCCCCAGCTCTGTGACTTGGACCCCTTCATGCCCACTCTGGGGAGAACCCTAGAGGCCAAGTGGGGACATTCTCTCAGCACCTGCCCCACCTACAACCCCCATTTCCATATTCTGGAGGACCGCTGAGCCTGCCCGCCGTCACCATCAGCAAAGCCCCTCCTTTCATGCAAGCAGCCCTGAGGACTAGGAGCAGAGTGCCCAACCAGGCCTGGCCGCCCGCCTCCTCCTCCCAAGGGCAGCAAGCCTCAGGTGGGCACCTATGGAAGGGAGGTGGTCCCATCGGATGGGCGCCATGGCAGTGAGGCAGCACCCATCCTGAGCTTCCTGGCCCCAGATGTGCCATCCTGGGGCACAGCCAAAGGGGCTGGCCCACAGCCCGCCAGGCCTCTCAGGAGCCTTGGGGGCCTCCTGAAGACCCACTTCCCCCCGCAGCCCAGACCCAGCCCAGAAAAGGCAGCCCATCCTGCCTCCACCCCCAGGTCCTCCCCCCCTCCCTCCCTCCCTCCCTCCCTCCAGGGCTGGCGGCACTCACGGACACAGCGCCTGCCATCCTCCTGGAGCTGGAAGCCGGGCCGGCACTGGCAGCGGTGCCGAGTGATGGTGAGCTGGACACAGTGGTGCTGGCAGCCGCCATTGCCCAGGGCGCAGGAGCTGATGGCTGGGGACATGAGCGGCACTGCAGGTCAGCCAAGAGGACGCCTGGTCGACAGTCTGTCCCCGGCTGGCATGGAGCAGGTGGTGGCACGGCCACTTCTTCCTGCCCTAGGGCCCCTCCCAGCCACTCCAAGCCCCTCTGCCTTTTCATCTCCATCATCTTGGACGATGGCTGCTCCCTGCCTGGCTCCCAGGCCTGGTTTTGGCTTCTCTGCCCACCTACAGGATCCTCAGGACTGAGGGGATTCACTGGACCCTCCGGCCCAGCCTGCTTGAGGGCAGGACGCAGAGGGCTCTGCAGGAGGCCCCACCCAGACAGAAGCCCCGCACCCCCCAGCACAGAGCACCCAACACCAGGGGCCTCTGAGAAGCTGCAAGTGAGGGCTCAGTGCCCCAGGGGTTCACGTCTCTCTGGAGGAGGCCGCAGACTGGCAGGGCAGAACTGAGACCCAGGCATCTCACCATCTTGGTCCTTAGGCCAGGTCACGGGGCAGGTCAGGGCAAGAGGCAGGTCCCCAAGGTGGGGACGGCGTGGACAGCTGCCAAGGGCCACAGGCCTGGCCCCCAGTTCCCGGGGGACCAGCACAGCTCCTACCCACCCCAGGCCAGGCCACACCTCACACCTGACCCCACTTAGTGCCCACGCCCCCATTCCTTCATGCACATTCCTGCAGGGTGTGGGCTATGGGGTCAGGGTGGTCCAGCGGGTGCCTGTACCTGGCCGATGGATGGGGCCGTGTCCTGAGCTGGACCAGGGAGGTGGGGAGAAGGCACTGTGCCAGGCTCAGCACCCAGGGTGGGCACCGGACCTCTGCCAAAAGTGGCAGCCAGCTCCTCAGCGGGGATTGGGTTACCGTCGGGTCTCTGGCAGTCGCCTTGTGGTTAGGGAGGGAGTCAGCCTCGAGAACATGCCACTGCTGTGCCCCGGCAGGGGAGGCTGTCTGCCCAGGCCTGTGCCCAAAGCAATCCCAAACCCCATTACTAAAGCGCTGAGACTCTCTCTAGGGAGAAGGCTTCCCTGAGATGCCACCTCCTCCAGGGCACCTCCTCAGAGGCTGCCACCATCCCTGAGGGTGACTGGCCCCAGGGCCAAAAACTGGGGAAACCGTCTACTATCACTGTGTGGCGGGTGGGGTGCCCGGCACCACTGAGGTAGGCCGGTCAGAGGTCACCGGAGCGGGCAGTGGCTGAAGCACCACAGTTGCCTCTAGGCCCTGAGATGGCAAAGCCCCCCCAGAGCAAGCGGGCTTTAAAAACCCGCAGTTCTCGCCATACCTGCCTCCCACCGGAGAGCAGGTGCTGAGGGTCCCCTCCCAGGGCAGAGTCAGCCTCGGGGGGCGGCTGGGAGTGGCAGTGATGGCTCTTTCTGCTGCCCCACGTGGCCTTGGCACATGCAGGCTGCGGGGAGCCCAGCAGAACTGACGTGAGTCCGTCTGCCTCTGAGCCCCTCACCCCACCCACCTCACCCCCATTCTGCCCAGACAAGATGGGGGCTGTCCTGGCCCCCAGGCCCAGCCTGCCTCACCTGAGACTGCTCTGCTGAAGCCACTGCCACGGCTCCAGGGGCCTCTGAGCATGGCCTGGGCTGACCCCGCCCCGGGGGCCTTGTTTACGGTGCACACTGCAGCAACGGCACCCCTGTCTGGAACACGTAATAGGAACCAGAGCCCCTCCTGGCAGGGCCAGGCAGGCACAGGGGCACAGGCCCAAGGCAAGGAAGCTGGGATGTCAGGACCCAGGCGGCTGTGGCAGACCAGGGAAGGAAACGGACTTCCCGTCAGCTCCTCCAGATAGGCAGAGCCCCGAGATGTACCCAGGGACCACCAGGCAGTGCCCACTGGAGCCCACCAGGGCGGCAGGGGGTTGGGGCCGGGGTCCCCCTGGAGCCCATCCTGTCGCTGCTCCTGTCCACACAGTTCTAACACCCCAGATGCTCCAAAGCTGTGCATAGCCGGAGCCAAGCCCCATGCCATCACGTGTATCCTGTGCCATGGATTCCTGGAAAGCTGAACCAGGCAGATTTTTGCCGGCATGGGGAGGTGCAGCTCAGGAAGGGCCACCTCTGCGTGGCCGGCACCCAGCACTGCTGGGGATGTTTCATGACACCTCGGGACACTGTGAGACCCGGCTGCAAAACGCACAGCCCAGCCCTCCCTCCCAGGCCACAGCCAAAATCTCGCACCTGCTATAGCCCTGCAAAGCGGACCAGGCTCAAACCCGGCGAAGCTGAATGTGTCCCTCAGACATGGACAGGGGATCTGCCTCCCAGTGGGGGAGATCCTCCCTTGTCTGTGCTCAAGCCCTCACCCGGCTTCCCGGCGGACAGACGCAGGCTCCACGGCAAGCCCCCTGTGTCTTTCACTTCTTTAATACCGAAGTGGTGTTCCCTCAAAGCAAAGTCCCCACCCAGTTAGGGTTCGATGGTCCGTGTGTGTCATCACACCAGGGGCTCTGGCAATCCTGCCCAGCGTTTTGTCCCCTCCTCACTCCGGAGTCGTGTTCTGCCAACGCCTAACTTTGGTCCCTGCCCACTTCCAGATGACATGCAGCTGACTGTTGTTGGGGGACAGTCTATGATGAATGGCTTGTGTCCCCCCAAAATCCCTAAGTTGGAGGCCGAATCCCCAAGAGGAATGGATCTGGAGACAGGTTTTCTGAGAGAGCACAGGCTGGGGCCCTGACCGGATACGATTTGTGTCCTCGTGGGAAGAGACACAGAGCACTCTCTCCGTTAAGGCAGCCAGAGCTGCCTGGGTCACCCTAACTCCCCAGTTTGCCAATTCTAGGGATGTCACTCCAGCCCAGGCAAGTGCAGGTCCACTTGGGCTGGGCTGCAATTCCAACCTCTGCCCGCACGAGGTGCCGCCACCAAGGAACCCTCCAAGTGTGAGGCTGCAGCTCTGCAAAGGGTAAGGGGCCTCCTTCTGCCTGAGCTGGCTTGGTCTCTGCGCTCCAAGGCACAGAAGGTGGGGCATCCGTGGCAAGGCCCAGCATCTGAGCTGACTGAGGGCTGCGCCCACCAGCTCCTCTGCCCAAGCCTCCAAACCCAGCCCAGTGGTTTCAGGGCCAGCTCTCCAGGGTGGTTCTGGTCCCTGTGGTTTTCACAAGGTTTATAATCACTGCCCTCAAATTGGGATGGTTTCTAGGTCCTGAGTCTCCTGCCACGTGTGGTCAGTGGACCACAGCCCTGCCTTCTAGGAAGCCCTCCCTCTGTTGGGGACAGGGCCAGGGTGGCAGGCGGGGTGGTGTTCATCCCCCAGCTCCCTGCAGGCGGCCCCGCCCTGTGCACCTGCCCCGTCCTCAGCCCTCTCAATGGGGCCTCCCCGTGGCACAGGGGCACTACGCACAGTCCGTGAGAGTGGCTGTCCTCGTCCACACACCAGGATATCTGAGCCAATGATGTCACCCCAACAACACAGAGTACCAGGCAAACGCTGGCTCTTCAACACAGCTGCCAGGAATCCAGAGACAGGGCAAGGAGGAAAACGCCGGCACCCTCTCCATGGACCCAGGCTAGACCCCATAGCCCACACCCCAGCAAGGCCCCCAACCCCCCCCCAGGGCCAGATTGTCCTGCCCAGTGCCCGCCTTTCTGGGGGGTCAGCTGGGCTGGGAGGGAGGGCTGGACTGTGTGTTTTGCAGCCGGATCTCACAGTGTCCCGAGGTGTCATGAAATATCCCCAGCAGTGCTGGGCGCCAGCCACGCAGAGGTGGCCCTTCCTGAGCTGCACATGCTTGGCTGCGATGGTCCAGACCCACTGGCCAAGGTGACGGGCGGGTCTCTAGAGACAAGTGCTAGCAGTGCTCTAGTGGCCTACGAGGGGCCCGGGCACTTCAGGGAGTGGCGGGCGGCAGCAGCACCACACACGTGGATGGAGGACAGCTGGAGGGGCAGGAGCGGCAGGGCGCAGAGTGGGCACCCAAGCCCGCAGCGCCCACACCAACACATGTGCCTACCTGCTGCTGAGCCTCAGCTCCAACCCGCCCTCCTGGGGGCGGCCCTGACCCAGGGCTACATGAGCGACACACTGGTTCAGCTTCTCCAGAGTGTTTAGGAAGGCGTCTCTGTTGACACTGCTGTCCCCGGAGGGCAGGCCTGGTCTATATCGTCCGGACAGCAACCTGCTGCCAAAGGGTGCCCGGCACCAGCACACTGGCCAGCAGTCAGATGGAAGCAACGCAGCCAGCCCTGGCCCTTCAGCACAGCCAAAGGCATGGCCCGGGCCTCTCCCGCCCTCCTCCCCGCCCCACACAACGCCCTGATTCGGCCCCTTCTGCTGGTGTCACCTCTTTGCTCCTGATTCTCACCCAGGTGGAGCACCAGCTCCCCTTCCCAGCAGCCCGAGCGCCCAGGCTTCCTGCTGGGTTTCTGAACACAGGCTGGGGTGGTGGCCTCTCTGGGTTGGGGTACAACCATCCCACACCCACCCCTGTTCCCAAGCACTCTGCTCCACCTCCACCAGCACCTCTGGCGTTCTAGACTCAGGCAAGGCCACAGAAGCCCCTTCCCATGTGCAGAAGCCCAGGGTGGTCTCCAGGGCTGAGCGGGGGCTGCCCCATCAGCAGCTCTTCCCCCTGCTCCTGCAGGCTCGGCCCAGGCCAGCCCCTTGCACCCACAAGGCTGGGAAGGCAGTCTCCCATCTGCAGCTGCAGCCTGGGTTGGGTTTTGCAGGACCTGGGTCTGCACAAGTGTGCTCTGTGGAGCAGCCTGGAGCTCACACAGTCAAGCTGCCCGCCAGCAGCCTCCCCCAGGCCAGGCCTCCCCTCCAAAAAGGAGCCAAGTGGAGGCAATGCAGCCCCTCACTGCCCTGATGGGGAGACCCAGGCCGGGGGAGGGAAGAGTCTGCCCAGGGCACACAGCACACCCAGGCAGGGCCGGGAGGCCACCCTAGCCATGTGCATATGAGAGTCCATCCAACTCTGGGGGACACAGGCGGGGGTGGCCAGGCCACCAAGGGGTGACAACAAAGTCCCCTCTCCCACAGTGTCCAGCCCAAAGGCCTGATGGGCATGGGGCCAAGAGTGGGGGAAGGACAGAGGGCCAGCTCCTCCACGGGGTCGCACAGGGTGTTGCAGCTGGAGGGACCCCTGCTGGTTGAGCCAGTGACTTCTGTGGGCCTCAGGGTGGCCCCGGGAGTGCTACTCAAGCCAGGGACACGAGAGAACAGCCCTGTTCAAGGCTAGGGCCCAGAGGTCAGCCAGGCCGCCTCCAGGAGCACGGGTGGGCATCGTGCTGGCTCACAGCACCAAGGTACACGGAGCGGAGGCCACTAGCTCGGTGTTAGCCAGAAGGGAGGGACTCTCCTCTCTGGGCATTGCCTGCTGGCACCTACAGGGTGTCACGGAAAACCAAGAGTGATGCCCGCAGACACAGGCCAGACCACTGACCCCCACCACCGGGAAGGCACACTAGGTCCTGCTCTTCCACCCCAGAGACTGGGCACCCGGGAATGGAGCACACCAGGACTGGTGGCCTGGACTGGGGAGGAGACCCACACTCTCACGGTGCGGGAGCCAATAGCAACGAGCTTCTGGTAGACTCTCACTTTTGAGAAGGGAACCCTTTTAGCGTCTGATTTCCGTCTCTAGAAGGCGGGGAGCTGTGGAGGCTGCACCTTTCCTGCCATCTCCCTACTTCAGAGCCAGTTCAAATGCGTTTCAAGGCCCCTCTGGAGTGTGTCAAGGCCCCCCTAGGGTGCAGCCTCCTCTGAGGACTTCCCAGATTGCTCCAGGCCCTCGAGGTGTGAGCACCCTGAGAGCTGCGGCCTGTGGGGAAGGACGGGCAGACCTTCGTGTGGATTCTCCACCCAGCCTCTCTGCAAGCTGCTGGGGGGGTCCAAGACAGCAGAGGGTCAGGCCTGCGGGGCCTGTTCCTTGCCCCTGACACAGCCCCAGGAGGGGTCACAGCACCCTCCCGTCCAGGAGGACCCCTGCCAGCCTGGAGGAGGGTCTCCGCAGCTGGCCCATGGGCATGGGGGAGGCCACTCCCGAGGACGGGCTTGGGCAGAGGGTGCAGTGTGAGCTGAGGCGCCCCCACCCTGGGGCAGGGAGGTAAGGCAGTCGGAGGGAAGGGCCCCAAACTCCCCGGGGCCAGAAGTCCAGCCGCACCCCTGTCAAGCCCCCACAGAGTCCAGGCAGCCTGGCAGGGACGGGGTGGGCAGTGCCGTCTGACAGGCCCAAGCAGAGCTGCCACAGGAAACCCCCTAACAGGGTAGCCATGGCCAGGAGCTGAGATGCCCCGACCCCCTCCCCATTCCAGGCCAGCGTCTCAGGCCCACGGCCTGGCCAGGTCCCTCAACAACAAGAAGGAGCTTGGATGGTGAGGCTCCCCTAAAACAAGCACACCTGGCTCTGCCTGGGAAGAGGCCCCCGGGGGCACCCTCTCCACTCTAGAAGCTTCTCAGGCCACCACAGAAAAGGCAGCTGCCACCAGGCCCAGGCTGACAAACCTGTGCCAGTCCTGAAAAAAACACTCCAGGGAGAAGAGCAAGCGGCCCTGCCCTGCCGGCGTCAGCTCCCAGGGACTCCCCATAATGGAACCCCCCACAGCTCTCACGCTGAGGCCACCATGGGCAAGGGAGGAGGGGGACAACACGCCCCAGCGAGTGCCAGGAAGGGGGTCTGGATGGTGCCCAGGCAGGGTGGCCTCAGGATGGGGCTAGTCCTCACGTGTCCCCAGGCCAGGGGTCCCCAGGTCACCAGCAGGGACTTACAGGAGAGGAAGGCACTTCTCCAACTCGACCCAGCCAAAGGCTACTGGGACCCAAATTACCCTCCTCGTCGAAGCAACGGTCACCACCCATTCCCAGGGGGTGAAACTCCCAGCACCTTCCGTAGCGAAACAGGTGTGTCGCAGCACCAGGGCTGTATTTCCGGAAGTTCTGGAAGCCTCGGTGTAAAGGCCTTGCTGGGAGCCTCAGTCAAGTGGAAGAGGGGTGCAGCTTGAGCTCACAACTCTGCGTCCAGCAGGCCCCGAGTTTGTGAAGGCACGCAGGTAACAGGCCGGCACGCAGGCGAGCCTCCTCAGGGCCCTCCGAGGGCGAGGAGGCCAGGAGCTGGGCACTGGTCCTGGAGGAGGCTGGGGACCACTCACTCTGGGAGCACCCTTCGGGGAGACAGCCAGAGAGCCTCCAAGGTCCCAGGAGCCTGCTAGGCTGTGCAGGTCCTGCCCAGGGGCCCTGGCATCTGGCCCTGAAAAAATCCTTTAAAATGGGCGAGCACCACAGATGAACACTTCTGGGGCCCCAATTGTGCAAACACCCTGAGGACAGGCTCCTGGGAGGCAGATCCCAGAAGGCCCGGCTACAGGAGGCTACAGGAGGCGGCTCCAGCGAGTGAGTGACAGGTGGGTGGGCGGTGGGGCTGCAGGAGGCGGCTCCAGCGAGTGAGTGACAGGGGGGTG
>NW_022437067.1:2390433-2436330 GCF_009761245.1 Sapajus apella
GTGGGTGGTGGGGCTGCAGGAGGCGGCTCCAGCGAGTGAGTGACAGGTGGGTGGGCGGTGGGTAGTGGTGGATGGGGTGGTCCTTGCCCCTTTTGAGGGTTTCAGGGAAGGTCATCATCATGCAGATGGTGAAAAGAAAGCCTAGGAGAGTGAATGTCCCAATGACCCTACTCACAGTAGGAGGCCAGGAGAGGGGAATAGAGGCCAGGAGAGGGGAATAGAGGCCAGAAGAGGGGAATAGAGGCCAGGAGAGGCCCCCGCTGGACGGACACCTGGGCTCCCCTTCTACAAGGACGACCCTGCCTGAGAGGAGGGGTGAGGAAAGGACATGCACCCCAAGAGCTGGCTCCTCCAGCACGCCTGAGGGGACCAGGGGGCCCAAGGCTAAAGTGCCCTGGGCTCCCAGAAGCCCCTGCAGCGGGCGGCAGGCTGGGGCCGCACCCGTCTCTGTTGTCCTGAAGTACATCACAACATTCCAGCATCTGTTTCTACTTTCAGATCCAGGGAAACGTCACACAGCGGCTGCCTGGATCCCTGCAGTGGCTGGGACATGTGAGTGTGTGCCGGGGGGGCCCCCCGGGGCTGGCAGACTGCCCTGCCACATTGCAGGCAGGACCGGGAGGGAGAGAGGCTGCTCAGAGCCACCCTGGGCCCCACTCTGGGCCTCCAAGGCCAAAAGAAGGGGCATCCTGACCTCCTGTCACCCAGAGAATGAACCCCCATACCTCCCAGACAGAGGCCAGCAAGAGAGCCAGTCCTGTCCTTGCTAGGGACGCCTGTGTCCACAGCCAGTCAGGAGCAGGGGTGCCAAAGGGCAGGGGCGACTGACTGGCTACTTACTCTTCACCCCAGAATCCTGGGTTCCAACCTCCTGCTCAGCCCTGCACCAGAGCCTCGGGGCCTGGCCCCCCTCCTTCCCTCTACCCCTCCCTCCCTGCAGTCACAGTCTGTGTCCCTGGCACCTCCTCCAGCCCATTCCCACAGCCAAGAGACCCCGCAGAGGAAGCTGAGGGCCAGGGTCTCGCTCCTCGGTCAGCTCTACCCCACCTGCAGCAGCCCACACCCTCCAGGCTCCCAAGGCTGGGCAGGGGGCACCTGGGCTCACAAAGCCTGGCTCTGCAGGTGAAAGGTGGCCTCACGCAGCCCCTGCCCTGGACCAGGCCTCCTCAGCCAGCCTCCTCTGCCACCCAGCAAGCAACCCAGGTCTCCCTCAAATCTAGGGGACATCACAGCCAGGCCGGGGTCCCTGCTGACCAACCACGGGAGTTTCTGTTGCAGAGAATCTTTAATAGCATCTCCATGACGGGCCCCCTCTCCTGTCCACTGGGAGAGGCCTCAGCATTGCAGCCAGGCTTAGTGTGGCTGCAGAGGGCCTATAGCAGGACCCTGGGGGCAACTTGGCACATTAGGACACGTCCCTTTACCGGCCTGAGCCTGGGGCAAGGCGTGGCCAGGATTCCACAGAGCCACGCTCCGCAGGAAGGAGCCACCGCCAGAGCGGCCTCTGCCTCTCCATGTCCATAGCCACCGTCTCAGGCCAGGCCTGGGCACACCCCGGAGGGCAGGGTCTCCAGGCGACACTCACCCAGGCAGGTCCTGCCGTCAGTGTGGAGCCGGAAGCCGGGCTTGCACTCACAGAGGTAGGAGCCTGGGGTGTTCACGCACCGGTGCTGGCAGCCACCGTTGTGGGTTCTGCACTCGTCCACATCTGGGCAGGAATGGGGCCGGGTCAGCACTTGGCACTCTCTCCTTCCTGCCTCGCTGACACAGCCCCCCAGGTGCTGGGGACCCAGACCCAGGACCCTCCTCTGCCTCGAGGGCACTGCCCCTGGGCCCCTCACTCACACCTGCTGGAGCCCGGGCAGAGGAGGCAGACTCTGTCCTCCCACCTCAGCCGCCTGCTCGGGAAGGAAGAGGCGCCGCCTCGAGAGCCGACCAGAAGGCGGGGAGCAGAGGAGGGTCCCTACTGCCCTTCAAGACTGAACCTGGTTTTCTTAAGTCCAAATCCCCAAAGTGCTTCCTGGGCAGTGTCAACCGCTCCACCGGCACTCACTAGCCCAAAAAGAGAAACTGATCGCTTTTGAGATGACCATGTCCAGGCTGTGGGGGAAGCCTGAGAAAGGGGAGGGGAGGGGAGGGAGGGCATGCTGGCTTAAAGAGTGTCACTGCAATGCGTAGCCATCTGGAGCTTCCCAGGGAGGCCCTGTCTGGAAACAGGGTCTTTGCAGCTGTCCTAAGTTCAGGCTCGAGACAAGATGGTTGAAGAGGAGGCTGGGCCCTAAAGCCAATGCCCATGTCCCGCCAAGATACACAGGCCCATGTGAAGACCACGCAGACCGTAGTGATGAGGCCACAAGCTGAGGATGGCTGGAAGGAAGAGGCCAGAAGGTCCTCTCTCCAGGCTTCCAGGGCACATGGCCCCACTGACACTGAGTTCGGAATCCTGGCCTCGGATGGTGAAGAAGAAACTCCCACTATCTGCGGACACCCCATTTGTGGTGTTTATTCCAGCAGCCCTGGGAGGCCACCGCAGCTGGGGACAGCCCGGGCCCCCCATACCCACAGGCTCCCCGAGCAAGGACCCAGAAGGGCAGTCCCACCACCTCCCAGGCAGGACCCCCGCTGTGCTGGCATCCTCTCCAGTGATGTGCCACCCACCATCCTGGGGCAGCCCAGACACCATCAGACCCTCCCTGCCCGAGGCCCAGCTCAGCTTAAAACTACACATCCTCAGGTTCCAAACTCAGCTGAGGCCCCACTCAGAGGCAGGAGAGGAGAATAGGAGGGGGCAGGAAGGGGTGAGGGCAGCCTAGTCCTGAGGCTCTCCACGCATGCGCACCACCTGGACTTCCACAGCCTGGGGACCAGCAGAACAGCAGCCCAAGGCCACAGACGCCTCACAGGACTCTCGTCCACCCGCTGCTTACCAAGCCCCCCGAACAAGCGTGGCTGGAGAGAGCAGGGAGGGATCCAGGGGCGGGTCCACTTTTGAGAGGATGCCTCCCACCGCAGGACACCTGGGCCCACCTGCTCCTGTCCCCAGCCCCGTGGCACAGGCCACCCGGAAAGTGCTGGCTGGAAGCCCAAAGGCCCAGCAGGCTCCCCGGATGCAGCACGAGCTGAGAGCCAGCAGTGCTCCAGGCATCCTTCCCTGAGACCCTGCCGGGCTGGAGACCCAGCGGCCTGCACCCAGGCCCCGTCACCACTCCGTACAGGAACACGGCAGGAAAGCACAGATGACAGATGTGGAGAAGGCTTCGGGCCCTCCTCCCACCCTCCAGGCCCACATCGCCAAGCTGGGCCTCAGGGGAGTCCAGCCGGCAATCGAGGCAAACACAACTGAGCAGACAGGCGGCAGGCCACAGGCCTCCCGGACACCTGCGTGTGTGGCCCCTGGGCTGCACCCTTGGGTCGGAAGCCCTGAAGCTCCTGCGCCCTTGGCAGCCAGCCAGAGCACCCAGCACACAGGGGCTCTCAGAGAAGAAGTCAGTCGCTGGGACAGACAGGGCAGCGTGGCCTCAGAGAACATGCCGTGATCCTCACCGGAGAGACTTGCAGGAGGACTCTCCTAGGAGCCTGGGGCCTCTGGGCATGGCAGAAGCTCTGGAAGCCAGTAGTGCCCCGGCCAGAGAGGTCAAGGTCTAATGTGAGACAGAGACCACGTGGGCCACATGGACAGCACGGACCGACCATGGGAGGTGCTGCGAGAGGAGGGCAAGAGGCCAGCACACAGGCCAGAGCAGGCACAGGAGTCGCCCCAGGCACCGCAGTCCATACCTGCTACTCAGGCCAGGTGACACCTTTTACCCCACAACCTCACCCACCCCGCAGCCAGCTTCCCAGAACCGAGGAGAGGGAGGGGCCCCTGAGAAACCCCAGGGAGCCAGCATGGGGAGAAAGACACACAGGCGCTCTTCCGGAAGCTACGAGCCAAGCACCTGGGGCCCGCCGTCCAGGGTGACAATAGAGGCCCTGCCCAGTGACCTTGCCTCGAGAGAGAAAGCATGGCCTCCCTGGGAGAAAATACTACGATTTCGAAGGGCAAGTCCTCGACCACGTGGGAAACTGGCTGGCCGGACGGCTCGCCTCCAGGGCTGCACAGAGCCCCTCTCTCATCTGCCTGACAATGGCCAGGTCCACGATGAGCTGTGACCACCAAGGCCTTCCCACCACTCTCCAGTTCCAACCCCAGTCCCCGCGAAAACGCCCACCTTCAGGGCTCCATCCTTAAACTCCCGCGTGGAGCACTGCTGGCGGGTGCAGGCGGCCAGCGGTGACACACACCGAGAAGCTCTTCATAGCCAGCGCCAAGCCTGAGTCAGTGGACGGTGCCCACCCACCAGGCTGTGCCTCCCCTACCTACGAAAACCCTGCTGCCCATCCACGTTCTGAGAATGTGCCTGCAGCCCAAGATGACACCAACAGCCCCGGGAGGCCGGGGTCTCTGTCTGGGACCTCCAGGGCCATCTACTTCCTGCATAAGCCACACACATTCTGGGGGGACCCCCAGGGCCCCTAGGCACTGAGGCTGCCTCCTAAAGGGGGCTGCAAATGAGACCAGGAGCCCCTCTCCACCTGCACCACGAAGTCAGTCACAGCAACCTTCGCAAAGGCTACGATGGTTTGCGGGAAGAAGCTCGAAAGCAAAGGGTTAACGGGCCCCCAACAGTGCCCCAAAGAAGCTTGAGGGAACAGAGGGACCCGGTACCCTCTAAGGGAGTCAGCTGGGAGACAGACTCATGCCCACTCAGCAGGGCAGGGTGGGTGGCACCCACCTGAGGGGCTCAGGAGGGCATCCCTTCCCCCTGAGCTCAGATCCCTCCATCCAAGACCCCCAAGAGGATCTCCGAAAAGTCACAATGTCCGTGTCCTCCTGTTGTGCAGACGGGAACACTGGGACTCCATCCTCCTAGCTGGGCTCAGCCTCGCTGCTCTCAGCCACCAGTCCCTTCAGAAATTCCATGCTCCCTCTGAAAATGCACAGGCCCAGGCGGGTCAGGCCAAGCCCTTTCAACCCCAGCTGCCTGGTCTGGCCGTGTCAGGGGTCCGTGGCGGGAAGACAGGCCGGTGGGTGGGGACGCTGAGGCACACCCAGGCTTCCAGTGCCTGCTGCTTGCTGTCGGCCAGGATCAGCTTTTGGAAACACTGAGCCAGCTCAAGGGTGAAGGATTTGGGGCCTCCCACTTGGACGACAGAGGCCTGCAGGGACAGGCACTCGGCCAGACAACCTCCTGCTGGAGTCCCCTCCACTCTGAGATCTCGGCCCCTTTGAACTGAGCAAATCCCCTTAATAGAAATGCTTTTCACTCAGAAAGCAAGGCAGGAAGAACGCATCACCCAAACCCTCTCCACCCGACTCCCAAGGCACCCATGTGATGGCAGGGCTGAGCTGTTCTCAGGCGGCTCCAAGGACCTGCAGGTGCCGACCCGTGACCCTGGCTGTGGCTGTGACCTGAAGGGCCATAGGTGCAGTGGTCTGTCAGGACAATGTGGTCAGCTGAATAACGAACGTCCCCCAGAGATGTCCACATCCTCATCCCCAGACCCGCACATGGCAAAGGGACCTGCCTTTGCAGATGGACTGAGCTGAGGATCTGGGATGGGAGGTTATCCTGGCATATCCAGGTGGGTTCAACAAGGTCTCAGGGTCCTTACAGAAGGGAGGCAGGAGGGCCGGCAGGCGGGGAGGAGGAGACGTGACCGTGAAAGCAGAGGTCAGAGGGAGGGGGGGATTGGCAGGTGCTGTGGTGTCGGCTTTGAGGATGGAGGAGTGGCCACAGCCCAGGAATGCGGGCGGCCTCTATAGGCTGAAAGGGGCGTGAGACGGACTCTCCCCCAGGGCCTCTAGAAGCAGCACAGCTCTGTCCACGCCTTGATTTTAGCCCACTTTGGACTGCGCCCCGCGGGACTGTCAGGGAATAAATCCATGCTGTCCTAAGCACTGAGTGCAGGTTATTTGTCACTGCACCATGGGACACAAATGCAGAGTGCAGCACTGTCATCTCAGGAGTCACAGAGGCTCGGGCCATCTGGGCTGGAAATCAGGCTCCCAGCGCCAGCTCTGGCAGCCCGGCCCCTGGCTCCTGTGCCCTCTGTGGGGCTGGTTGCACAGCCAGGTTCACGAGAGCCATGTGCCCTGCAGAAGCTGTCTCCTTGGGTTCCCTCCTCCGCAGGCCTGTGCTCTGGGACCAGCCATGCCACCTACACACAGCCCATGCTGTGCACGGAGCCTGCCGTGGGACCAGGGCCCCCATGAAGCTCTGGCACCCGGGACCCAGAGGTGAGCGTGAGGGCCCGAGCCTGAGGTGAACGGGGCCCTGGGAAAGGCTGAAAGGAGCTTGGAGGCCCCTGGCGTGCTGACCGCTAAGAGTCAGACGACAAAACCTGCTCATTCCAGGGACAACGGCCAGGCCTGGAGGCAAAACCACTGTCCCTGTCCAGCCCCAGGCCAAGCCCCACACTGGGCAAGGGTCAGGCCAGAGAGGCCCCAGACAGCTGCGACATGAACCCGGGAGCCATCTGGTGGGAGAGGAGTGGGCTCTGAGCGCAGCTATTTTAAGGAACAGCTGGGCCAGGCTCCTGCTGCAGTGCTCGGCTAGATACGTGACTATGGACTTTGCAGCCTCACCACAGGACCATCCGCACACTGGCACACTGTGACACACTGTGCTAACATGGGCTGGTTCCCGGGAGCCGATGGGACGCACAGTGTCTACCAAGCCAGGGAGTGGAGGAGCCTCGGGGAGCCCATACATGGGGCTCCCAACAATCCCATGTCCCACAGCTCCCAGCCCAGGACTACACACACAGGTGGATGGGCACAGCTGGGCTGCTTCCAACCAGCTGCCTCTGCAGAAACCACCCAAGAGATGCCCCTTCTGAAGCCAGCCTGGACTTAAAAACTCGGAGGGCTCTGGGCCCTTGCCAGAAGCTCTGCTCAGGCAGGGCAGTTATCAAGCCCTGCTTTGCCCCCACACATGCCACGGGATTCTCATCCCCGGGGAGCGCACACCATTACCCATGGGCCCTTCCTCTCTCTCCCCCAAAAGCTGGAGCACGCTTTGGACCAGGACGCAGGCTCCCAGTTCCCCAGAGCCCAGGAACACCCAGCCCGAGGCCCGGGATGCTAGGCGATGGCAAGGCTCTTAGTGCCACTGTGGGTGGACCTGGCCCCTTGGCTGAGACATCCAGCTGGAAGGTTGCCTACACAGTGAAGACAGAGCCTGTATTCCATCCCCCAGGCCAAGTGACTAAGCCAGGGGATGCAGGAAGCCTTTGCCACATTGAGGGGCTGGTGCTTAGTCCTTCAGGCAGGAGAGGCAGAGGCTCAGCCCAGAGCTCAAAACTGCTGAGCAGGGGTGATGTCTCTAAGAAGCCATCTCAGGGTGCCTGCCAGCCACTGCCTAGCCCCGGGTGATGCAGCTGATGACTCACTGGGAGCTGCACACCCCATACCCCCTCCTCCAATCCCCGAAGGTGCCCAGCTCCAAGCTCTGTGGATCCCAGGGAGCTCAAAGCAACCACCTGGAGGGAGGCGGGCTCAGTGCAGGCGCCAGATCCCAGCTTTAGAGAGAGGCAGGATGGAAGTGGAAGGGCTGTAACCTGCTTTCCAGGCCACAGGGCTCCTCATCTGCCCACGCCTGTGTGGCTCCAGGAAAAACCGCACCTGCCACATTCACAGACAGGACCACTAATGGGCTGAGCTCTGGGGACTCTGAAGGCTCAGCTCTGGGGGTCGCCTTTCTCTCCAGCCTACATTTTCACTTGACCCCCAGGGCCGCCAGTGCCATGGGGAGCAGAGGAACCCCTGCTCCCACAGACAAAGGCAAGGGATGTTTTTCCTTCCTCCAGTCAAGGGACCTCGCTGCTGTTAGGAGCCTGTGCCAGCAGCCCTGAGAGGGGATGGGGGTGTCTGACTCCTCAGCGTCCACCAGCCCTGTCCCAGAGGCAGGCGCGCCTGCCGGGCACCTCCCCACCCTGCTCCTTCCAGCCTAGCTGGCAGCGCCCTGGAACAAACTTTAAAAAGAGGAAACAAAGGGAGCGCTCCGGGGAGCAGGCGCCCTGACCCCACCCTCCCCTGCCCAGGCTCGCCCGGCGCCCACCTGGCCTCTGGTCACCGGCGCTCACGGGGTAGCCGGCCTGGCCCAGGTGGCACGGGTAGCAGCCCCTCCAGAGGTAGCGGTAATGCGTGCCCGCGACGCGCGCCAGGCCCCCCAGGAGCCCAAGGCACCAGAGCGCGACCAGCCCGCGGTCCCGGGACGCCCCCATGTCAGGGTCAGCCGGTGGGCGGGAGGGCGCGAGGTTCAGCCGCGCTGCGCCCTAAGCCGGCGGCCGGGTGACGGGGCAGGCGACTCGGGCTGGCTCTGGGATCCCCGGGATCTGCTCTGCTCCGCTTGGCGCCGCCCGGGAGCCGCTCTGGGCTCGGCGCGCCCCGCCCCTCGCCTTTAA
Organism: Sapajus apella; assembly: GCF_009761245.1. Classification (NCBI taxonomy): domain Eukaryota; kingdom Metazoa; phylum Chordata; class Mammalia; order Primates; family Cebidae; genus Sapajus; species Sapajus apella. The sequence goes on from NW_022437067.1 coordinate 2,398,882, forward strand.
GTTCTCAGCTTTCCCTCCGCCCCCGCAGGTAAAGGCCAAGTCCGCGGACGCCCGAGGGGCCCGCCCCCAGCCCCGCCCCAGGCCCCGCCCAACCGACCCCAGCCCCGCCCCAGGCCCCGCCCAATCCCGCTCCAGGTCCCGCCCAGCCAGCCCCAGTCCCGCCCCAGGCCCCGCCCAGCCAGCGCCAGCCCCGCCCCCCCGCCCCCAGGGGGCCGCGCCGGCCCGCCCGCCCCGCGCATTCCGGAGTGCGCGCTCCCGGAACCGGACCCGGGTAGGGACCTAGGCACAGACGCAGGCATCCACCAGCGACACAGACCCACATGCGCAAACATGCGCGCCGGAGGCACAGAGACACGCACAGACGTCCGCGCAGGCACACGCACGCACAAACATGTGTGTCTTGGAGCCAACACGGAAAAGAAGCCGAAGCAGAAGAGGGAACCATCCCGGCCGAGCGAGGGCCCTGCAGAGGCGGCCTGTGGGGCTGCACGCTGACAAGGGTGGGGAAGGTGGCGGCTGGTTTGAAACTGCAGCACCCAAGTGGAAACACTGGGGCTGAGGACATCCCCAGTCCCGAGTCCCCACGTCCAGCGCCCGCACGGTCCTTCCCTCCCCTGGCCCACAGCCCCGTACTCAGAGGGAGCCTGGGCAAGGGAAGCCTGGCATCCCTGCAGCAGGTGGACATGGGCAGAGAGCAGGGAGACCTTGCCCGCAGGGTGGCCGGCAGTGCCCGGGTGTCAGGCTGCAAAGGCCGCAGAGGCTCTTCCAACTCCAGAGCCCTGGGTCCGCACGCTGCTGGAGGGCATAGCCCGGGGCACAGCCAGAAGCCCTAGGAGGAGGCAGTCCTCCCAGGGTCCGCAGCTGCTGTGCAGCAGAAGGAACCACAGTTAGAGCCTCTTTGAGCATTTGACCTCTGCGACATTCCAGCTTGGTCCAGAGTCTCCTGAGCCCCCAACCTCTCTGAGCCCCTTCTCACACCTATCCCTGGGGGGGTGTCACCAGGCTCCCCTCCTAACCTCTGTGGGGATGTGACCAGCAAGCCGGGGTGCTCAGTGACCCTCAGCAGGGATCCCTGTCTGGGACCAACCCAGCCACCTCCAGCGCTGCCGGGGTAGGGCTCCTGCTTGGGCTGAGTTGCTAGGGCTGGAATCCTGCTGGACTGAATCTGACCTGAGGATAGCATCTCAGTCTGTCTGCCGCTCAGTTTCCTCACCCCTAAAATGGGGACAGTAGCCCTCACTGCAGGGAATGGTGAGGGTGGCTGCTGCGTCCCCAGAGCCCGGGGCCTGGCACAGCGGCTGCAGCTGAGGTGGGTGGTCCTCCTTCCTCCCCGCGCACCCACACTGCTGTGCAGCTCTGCCCACTGCTCTGCTCCTGACCCGGGCTTGCACAGATGCAGGGGCTTCTCTCCACCCTCCTCTACAGCCAGGGGCTTGACTGCCAGCCGAGACCCACCCCTCAGAAGCCCTGCGAGTGCTAAGATGTGGCAGAGAGCAGTCTCTGCTGATCCATGCCCTGCCTGGCCCACCTGGAAGCAGGGGCTGAGGGGACACCCTTGAAAACATGGGAAAGAGGAAGCCCCACCCAGTCCCAGCGTGTCTTGCCTTGTCCCATCTTGTCTGCCATCCAGAGGCCAGCCCCCCCACCTCAGCCCCCCACACCCTGCAGAAACGGGCCTGCCTGGGCCCTGCCTGTCTGCAAGGCCTCCTGGCGAGCCCCTCCCATCAGCCTCTAAGGCCTTGCCAAGGAGCCTGCATTAATCTCACAGATAGACAGGCTGACAGGTCTGTACGAAGGCGCCTTCCACATCACTTATGATTGTAAGGTGCACCTCATTGCCAGCGGCTCACCAGCAAGTGCCAGCAGAATCGCGAGGGTCCCGCCCTCCACAGCCACAGCCCAACAGGGTCTCGGCCAGCAGTTTCCATGGAGGTAGGGGCCAGGCCTGAGAGGGGTGCAGAGGGGAGACCCCAGAGGCCAGGCCTGCAGGGCACGGGCCAAGGAGGTAGCATCTGTCTTCTGGGGGTTGCAGGGTCTGCCTGCTGCAGGATGGGGCCCAGCACCCAGCGGGAGCCTGAGCAACAGAAGCCCTGCACCTCTGACTCCAGTCACCCTCACCAACAGGCGACAGGGCTGGGGTCCTCTATCCGCACCCCGTCTGGGGAAGGTCCCTAAGAGGCCCTGGAGGGGATGCTATATCCCAGCTCATGCAGGCCCCCTTTGACACCCTCCAGGCTCTCGGGTCGTGGGAGGAGGTGGAAGCCAGCAGGAAGCGGGAGGCACCAGCCCCACCCTCAGGCTCCCACACTGTCCCCCAAGCCTTGCCCATCCTGGGAAAGGGCTCTTGCCTCGTGCTGTCTGGAGGAGGAGGGAGGAGCCTGGGAGCCGCTGCGTGAGCCCCAAGCAGGGAAGGGCAGGTGCCCGGAGTCTAGGGCCAGCCAGAGTCCACAAGCCCCAAGGACCACCAAGACGTGCACCATGGCTTGTCCCCGGGAAAAGGTGTGCTAGTGTCACACATGTCACCTTCTTAGCATGTTCTTAGTAAGAATGAGTAGAAGAGAGTGACCTGGTGAACTGCCGTGGGAGGCTGGTTCCGGCGGGAGTTCTAGACAGCCTCCTGTGGCAGTCTAGATGCCCACCCTTCCCTTTCACATGGACTGCATGCCAAAAAGGATCATATTTGCATCTATTATGTCAAGTAAAATAGAGTATTAAAATCAATTCACCTATTTATTTTTGCTTTTTCAGTGTGGCCCTGAGACACCGAGACAGTGCATATGGCTTGTGTGCGTGGCTCACGTTCCATTTCTGTTGGGCAGTCCCGGCTCTGCTAGTAAGAACTGAGACCTCAGGCGACCCATGGAAACACTCCGTGCCCCAGTTTCCCCATCTGTACCAATAGCACCTCCCTCTTACAGGAAAAGCGCTTGACTGGGGGTCCATAAAAACCAGCAAACACAGAAGTGGGAGGCTGAGTCTGGATGCCTGGCTTTGCCCCTTCCCAGCCCGTTGCTCCAGCAGACATCTCAGGCCACATGCAGAGACCCACGGCAGAGACAGTGTCCAGAGCTGATTCCCAGGGGGCAGGGGACGTCCTGGGGCCTGTCTACCTCCTAAGCCATGGTCCTGAGGCATCCTGAAAGCCAGCGGGGACCTGAGTCCCGGCCCTCTCCCTTGATGGCCACCACTTCTATTCCCCCACCTCAGCACCCTGCCAAAGCCATCTGGGAACCACCGCTCGCGCCCATCCATCCCCCTTGGGACTGCCACCGACCCTTCTATTCATCTGGACTCCAAATCCCGCGTCCATCCAGAGTGAGGGCTGGGCTACCGCAGCCTGTGCGCCCAGTGCCCAGCACAGGACTGGGGCCTCAGAGGCAGCTCCTGGCCCACGGAACAGCTGCATGGCATGGCCACGTCCCAGGGCCTCTCTGGCCTGTCTCCTCATCTGTACATGAACAGAGGCCTGAATTAGACCAGCTCAGGGACCCTGAAGCAATGGGACACGTGACCGGGAAGGAGAACCAGGGCCAGATGTGCCACTGCCACTGTGCCTACGGGGTCTAGGCAGAGGAGGGCGACCGACAGGGCACTGCGAGCCTCCAGGGAGCAGCCCCACAGCGTGGCGAGGCCTCCGGGATGCTTCCGGGCAACAAGTTTGGGCAAAGGAAACTCTATTCTGCCCCGGAATGCCCGAGAGCTATGGAGCCTCCTGGTATCACATCCACATCTCACCTTCAGGGTCGCTCTCATCAGACATCCTCATATGACAGGCAGCAGGAGGGCTGCCCCTTTTCTGCTCGCCCAGCCCCCCAAGCCCCCACACAGTTACCCTGGCCCCACACAGGCTCCTCCTGCCCCACAGCTGGGAGGCCCCTGCTTCCACTCCTGTCCCCTCTGCTGCCCCGTGTCCACCCGCCCACCTCCCCTCTGCCCTCGAATACAGGCCCATGATTAAACCCTCATTCTGCCCAGGTGGAACCCCAGTGGCCTGGGCCCTGCCCTCTGCCCACGGCTCCTGGGTCAGTCTCCTGTGGTTTCACAAAGCCAGTTTCCAGAGGAGAAATGACTTGCCCAGGCTCACGCAGGGAAGAGACGTGCAGCCCAGGAGGACCAGGTCCCCACTCTCACCCAAATCCTGTCCTCACAGGGCCACCTCCTTCGGTTCCTCCACGGGAGTGTCGCTGAGGGGGACCCAGTCTCTCCTGCTTATCACCCTCCCCAGGCCATGCCAGGCACCCGGCAGAGTGGCAGGCAGGGCTTAGAGCTGCAGCTCCCCTAGGGGGCATCCCGGGGGCCTGGGCAAAGTGTTTCTAGGCAGTTCTGGCTGCACACACTGGTGGCTTTGGCCTCCTGAACCAGCCTCCCACCCTTCCTCCCACCCAACAGACCGTTAACTCCGATGCATCCCTCAAAGACACCAACTCAGAGGTCGCCTCTGCAAAGCCTCCCTGGCTGGCCGGCCCACCCAAGGCCACCTGCTACTGGGATCCCCTAGGCCTGCCCGCCCTCCTCTCGTGCACCCTTTCACTGGCTCATTCATTTAGTTTTTCATTCAGCAAGGATGTGTGTGCCCACCACGGCAGGACATGGCTCTGGGACAATGGCATCGCCCCACCCACCCAAAACGTCCATCCAGGTCTCCACGGCCTGGGAGAGCTGGGCTATAAATGAGCCCAGCAGCAGTTCCTCCATGAAACTCTGGGGTTCAGAGGGCTCTGGGCTGTCCCTGCTGCTAGGCTGGGAGGAGTTCTGGCGCAGCCACGGGGGGCAGCAGCCCGCTGGTGTAGAGTGCCTCCGAGGCCCAGGCTGCACCCGCAACCCCCCCTCCCCCACTCAGTGCTGCTGCCCAGCACATCCCGGCCTGAGGCTGTGGGGTCTGGAAGCTGTTTGGGAAATGCTTTCCCGATGTGGAAACGCGGCCGGCGTCTGTGCCTGGGAATGTGTGTGTCAGCAGAAGTCCTCCCAGCCTAAACCGGCTGGCGCCAGCTTCTCTCTCTCCACGCTGGGCGGCCACCAGGCTCCTGCCAGGACCAGGCCAGGGTGAGGGCCAATGCCACCCCCAAATGTCACTGCTCCCTCTTGGGGCTGGGCTCTGACTCTGGTGCTTCAGGGCAAAATTGGAGCCTGGAAGTAGATGGGGTCCAGTCAACACCCCCACTGCTGTGTGTGTCTGCCCCTCAGTGCTCACCTTTGACGCCTGCTTCATGAAGGCCCCCTCCAACCTGGCAGCTCAGGCGCCTGGACACGTGCCTCTGCCTCCCTGAGAGGAGACAATGCCGGCCTGTCCAGGCTGCCCCAGCCTCTGAACGCAGAGCTAGTGCTGGGCTGGGTGTGGAAGCCAGACTGGGTGCAGGGGGGCTGCCTCCACTCAGGTTCCTAGGGGCTCAGGCAGGAGGTCAGTGGACCCAGGGGGGCCAAGGCCCTAAGCAGCCAGGTGCCCAGCCCAGTCCACCTCCACACCAGGCAACCTCCCATGTGGCCAGGACCCTGGCGACGGCACCACAGACCTGCTACCTGGCATGAAACTGGGGGGAAGGAACTAGGCCCTTGGCTGGTGGCGGGGGTAGAGCGCATGAGAGGACCGACACTCAGGGAAGCTACCAGAGCCACAGCCCGTGGTCCTGACCGAGGTGGCCATGTTTTAGGGAGAGGGTTCACAGGCCCAGCAGGCACCCAGGTGGAGCGGCGATCAGCACCACCCACAACCACCTGCATGTGCCCTGTGTGCCAGGCAGGGGGTGCTCCCAGGTGGGCAGGTGAACCCTAAATGAGTGGCCAAGGGCACCAGGTCCTGGGCTCTGCCTTCACGGACACTAGCAGCTCACTCTCCTCCCCTCCTGTGGAAGGCGGGTGTGGTCACATGAGCAGAGGGCACAGGTGTCATTTCCAGCCATGGCATTTAAGAGCAAGTGTGAGATTCTTGGCCCTCCCATCCCATCCCTGCCCTGGGCACATGCTTGGGAGGGGGACCTGACCTGGGGTCCCGATGGGACAACGGGGTGTGCCGGAGATGCCAGAGGGTAAGGGCGTGTCCCCCGCGAAAAGGCTAGTGCATACACAAGTGGAGACCATCCCAGCTAACACAGTGGGAAGGTGGAGATGGGTGGCCTGGGAGGGGCTGGGGCCAGGCTTGGAGGGGGGGAAAGGAGCCATCAGAGCAGCAGGGAGCACAGGGCTTCGAGGACAGGGCAGTGGTCAGCGTGCACCTGCTGGCCCCCACTGCAGGGAGAACGGCCAGGAAGGTGCTAGAAGGAGGCCACTCTCAGGCTTCTCCTTAATCTGCCTTCAGGGGCTCAAGGCTCCTAAGCCCCAAAGCCCTCCCATGTCACCTCACCCCCCCAAGTGGCACATGGACCTGCCTGGCAGTTTCCAACCCTTGACCTCCAGAGCCCAGCCCAGAGCAGGAGGTCCATTTGTGGTCTGGGGTCTCACACAGTCCACACTGCCTCCCTGTGGAGACAGAACAGAACCGTCTCCAGAACGTTCCTCCCACTCCTTCTCCCACTGTGGCCACCATGGAGTTTATATCAGAAATGGGGGGCCCCCACCCGGCCTCAGCGCACACAGGGCCTGGCAGGGGCCTCCCCGAACCGTTCCAACAACAGCCTCGTGGTAAACCCATTACCCTGTCTGCACTCCTCGCCCAAGCCAAAGGAAGGAAAATCGAAACCACCGCTGTTTCCTCGAGCCCAGCTGCCATTCCTGACTGCAGCTGTCCCTGGCTGGGGCCAGGCAGAAACGGGGGGAGCCCCCTTCTCCTGCACACATCGGCTCCGGGTACAGCACGAGATGGAGTAGCCCTGTCTCCCAGGCTCTGAGGGTGGCATCAGACTCCCAGAGAGGCCCCCGAGAGGCTGAGTCCTGGTCTGTCCCAGTGAGGCTCTGCTGAGGGCCAGCAGAGCACATGTGCCTGCATGTGTGTGTGTGCGTGAGAGCACGTGTGCGTGTGTGTGTGCGTGAGAGCACGTGTGCCTGCGTGTGTGTGTGAGGGCACGTGTGCACGTGTGGGTGTGAGAGCACATGTGCGTGCCTGTGTGTGTGCGTGAGAGCACGTGTGTGTGAGAGCACGTGTGCGTGCATGTTTGTGTGTGTGTGCGTGAGAGCATGTGTGCGTGTGCGTGAGGGCACGTGTGCGTGCATGTGTTTGCATGAGCACATGTGCATGCAGGTGTGTGCAAGAGCATGTGTGCCTGCATACATGTGTGTGCACGTAAGAGCACATGTGCATGCATGTGTGTGAGAGAGCACGTGTGTGCATGTGTGACAGCATGTGTGCATGTGTGTGCGTGACAGCACACGTGTGCACGTGTGTGAGCACGTGTGCGTGTGTGTGTGCGTGAGACCACGTGTGTGCGAGAGCACGTGTGTGTTCATGTGTGTGCGTGAGAGCACGTGTGTGCATGTGTGTGAGAGCACGTGTGCGTGCATGTGCGTGTGCATGAGAGCATGTGTGCGTGTGTGTGCGTGACCGCGCTCACTCTGTGGGTTTTCTGCTGCCAGGCTCTTTCACACCCAGAGGTGTGAGGCCGAGGGGCACCCGAGCCCTGGGGGGCTGACGCAGCACCTGCTGGGGATGCAGCCCCCAGGCAAGGCCAGGCCCACCCAGGACACAGGCCGTCGCTGGGACAGCAGAGCTGCCAAGGGAGTGGAGACTGCACACAGGCAAGAGGATGCTCGGGCCTCCCACTGCTCTCAGAGGAGTGATCCTGGAGGCTTCCTGGAAGAGGTGGCCCTCAGCTGGCCTTTGGACGTGACATTTTCAGGAACATGAACAGGCTTGCTGAAGGCCATATGGAGTAGGTGCCGAGTGGCTGGGGAAGGAGGCAGGAGAGTTGTGGGTGGGGGTGTTCTGGGGAGGCTAGCCACCAGGCAGGGAGTTTTGGCAGAAGCTTCATGCTGGAAACCCAGCCCAGTCATGCCACATGGTGCTCAGGGCCGGGCCCACAGCAGGTACCTGGCCAGCCGAAATGCACCAGTAGTTGGCGGCTGGGGCGCATCTCCGGCTGGCTTCCAGCAACCCCGTGTGCCCCACTGGGCACTCCTGCTAACCTCTCTCCACCCAAAGCACGACAGAGCAGAACCTGCTCACAGGACACCGGGGTCAGGGGTCGGCAGCCAGATCCTGCCCTATGCCAGGGCCCAGCCAGCCCCTGTGCTGCCTTCGGAGGTGTCCAGGCCTGCAGCTGGCAGGGCCTGGCCATCAGCCTCCGAGGCCCCTAATGCCACCCTCCTCAGCCTCTGAGGCCCCCAGCACTGCTTTCCCTCCCCAGCCCATGCAGGGGGGTCCCCCTGGGCCCATCACTCCTGCGAAGCCATCACAGAAGTCCTCAAGTCCCCAAAGCCACCGGCATGCCTGCTGCACAGGTCCAGCTCAGGATACCGTGTGTCCACACGGAACGCAGACAAGCAAACTCTAACCCACTGGGCTTCCCCAGGACTCATGGTGAGTCCTGAGGCTCAGAGCATCCGCACCCTCCCCTCCGGACCTCCCACGGGAAGTGCTCGGGCCCTGGAGGTCTGGTCATTCTGGGCATCCCACAGCCTTTGGCACTGCTTCCTCTCCGGGGAGGAGAGCTCTTGCCCTCTGCCTCCTTACACAGCCCACCTTCCCAACTCCTAGAGCTGCTTCTGGCCAGACTGGGGGAGTGGAGAATTCAGAGCAGAATTTGGGCGGTTGCCTGAGGCCTCAGTGGGGTCAAGCCCAGCAGGACCCCGGGACAACGGCAGAGGATTGGGGAAAGGCCTGGGCCAAATTCAGTGCTCAAGGGTGCCCTGGGGAAGAGATGGGGCATGGCGGAGAGGAGGCCCCGGGCACTGGGTCTCTGGTGCGTGTCACTACAGGCCCAAGGCCCAGAGATGAGCAGCGGCCGGGGACACGGGCAGCAGCGGTGTGCCATCAGGAGGCTGGACCCCCAACAGGAAGGCCAGGCAAGCCCAGCAGAAATGCATGGGGGAGGGGCCGAGGTGGGTGTGGGAGGTCCAAATGGAAAGGAACACCGCAGCAGGAGACGGGGCGAGGCTCGTGAGGCTCAGCAGGGCCTCCCCTTCCTGGGAACGTGGCTCCACCTGCACATGCCGGCTCAGGCCTGCCAGGAGGGAATGGCGGGTTCCACTCTCAGGAGACACAGCGGGAAGGAGACTCGGCCCAGGTCATGCAGGAGGCACCTGCCTGCCTGGGGCATCGCGCAGCTCCCAGAGGTCACAGCCCCTGACTCTGGGGCGCAATCGCCCCATACTTCTCACAAGTGGCCCCTGGGAAACCAAGCTGGGGCCACTGAGGCTTCTGGGAGGACTAGGAAAAGTGGCTACCTGGCGCCTCAGTTTCCCCAGCCCAGGAGGCCCCTGGCTTGGTGGCAGAAACTTCTAGCATCAGGGTAAGGCCTTGCCTGAAGCACCCATGGGTCACCTTCCCAGGCCCAGGGCCTATCCTCCCAGTGAATGGCTGCCCAGCCAGGCCAGCGCCCCAGGGCACGCTGAACATTGCCATGTGAGGGTGTCCACTGGCCCTCCCGAGCTCCGAGTCTGAGGACTACAGCCTCCGAGAGTTACGCAGTCCCCCAGATCTGCACAGTCCCCTGCATCTGTGCAGCGTCAGGGTTCAGGGATCCAAACCCAGGCCTTCCCGGCTGGGGCCTAAACCCACCGGCCCCCAGCCCTCAGCGTTCACCTGGAGCGCAGTCACCGACACCTGCAGGCGGCCCATCTCGGGATGCCCTCCAGGAAACTGCCCCAGCGTCCTGGCTCTGGGTGGTCAGAGAAAGCCTTGTCTTTCTGTTGCTGGGCTGGTGCTCACTGCTGACGCTGAAGGCTGTTATTTTTCAGGCTTGGCCTTGACCGAGAATGTGCCTGCCAGGGTCTGCTCACTAGAGTCAGGAAATGAAAGCTTTTCACTCGAAGCGTCTCAGGCGGAGGATGCCGCTGGCCACAGGTGCCCCGTCAGGAATGCTGCCATCACGCCTGGAAGGAACACGCTTTGCAGCCGAGTTTCCCACTGCATTTGGAGGACAGCCAGCTGAAGCATGTTGGCCTGGGAAGGCCCAGATTCAGCCACCCGCAGGAATGTGGCCACAGCTTTGCCACTGGAAGGCCCAGGTTCAGGCCTGGGCTCCAGGGTCCATGGGGGAGGGACGCTGAGGCCTCGCCACACCTCTGGCCTCTGTCGCTCTCTCCGTGAGGACAGCCTGACCCGGAGCTGTGTGCATTTCTTCCCTCCTGCTGCTCTAACGACACACCCTAGTCGGCCATTTAAAAGCCCTGGATGTATGTCTTACAGCTCTAGAGGCTGGGCAGTCCAAGATCCAGGCACGGCAGACGGCCCTCCTGCTCCCTCCGGGTGGCTTCTCAGGGCAGAAGGGGAGCCGCTCCCTCCAGTCTTCTCTAGGTCACTAATCCCATCCTCAAGGGTGGAGCCTCCCTGACCTCCTCACTGCCCGCAAGGCCCCACCTCTTCACACCGTCACGCTGGGGAGTCCATTTCAACTCGGGAATTTCGCAGGGACACCGACATTCAGACCATGGCACCAGGTGTTTGCAGAAGGCCCACTACATGCTGGCATGGTGACGGAATGAATAAGAAGCCCCTTCCACATCAAGAAAAGCCACCAGCGACACACCTCCACGGAGAGATCCAAGAAGGCTGATCACTAGCAGCTCGGGATTGCAGCTCCCACTGAAAGAGCAGAGAACAAGAGGACTCCACACTTTCAGATCAATTTTTGCTGCTCACACACCAGGAGATTCCCAGCGGAGGAGCCCCACGGGTCGCCAGCGCGACTCTTGTGGCCGGTGAGGCGGTTTTGCCGCTGCCTTGGAGCGGCGGTTCTTGGTGCAGAGTCAGAAAAGCACCATCAATCTTAACACCGCTGTTTTGGCCGGCGCAGTGGGTTGCTCAGATTTTAGCGCCGGGAATCAACAGGTTGGGCGTCCATTCAGAAACCCAACTATAAAGACGGTAATTATAAAGACCACAGATGGATAAATCTACAATGAAGGGAAGAAACCAGCCTAAAAAGGCTGAGAATACCCAAAATCAGAAAGCCTCTCCCTCTACGGGGGATCACAGTTCCTCATCAGCAACAGAACATGGCCTGATGGAGAAAGACCGTGTTCCATTAGCAGAAGCTGACTTTAAAAAGTGGATGATAAGAAATTTCTGGGAATTAAAAGAACTTGTTCTAACCCAATGCAAAGAAACTAAGAACTTTGAAAAAAGGTTTGACGAAATGTTAACAAGAATACACAATTTAGAGAGGAGTATAAGTGAATTAATGGAGCTGAAAAACACAACACGAGAACTTTGCGAACTATGCACAAGTTTTAACAGTCGAATTGATCAAGCAGAAGAAAAGATATCAGAGGTCGAAGACCAACTTAATGAAATAAACAAAAAGACAAGATTAGAGAAAAAAGGATAAAAAAGAACGAGCAAGGTCTCCAAGAAATATGGGACTATGTGAAAAGACCTAATCTACGCTTGATAGGTGTACCTGAATGTGAGGAAGAGAATCAATCCAAGCTGGAAAATACGCTTCAGGATATTATTCAGGAAAACTTTTCCAGCCTAGCAAGGCAGGACAATATTCAACTCCAGGTAATACAGAGAACACCACAAAGATATTCCTCAAGAAGGGCAACCTCAAGGCACATAATCGCCAGATTCATCAGGGTTGAAATGAAGGAGAAAATACTGAGGGCAGCCAGAGAGAAAGGTCAGGTTACCCACAAAGGGAAGCCTATCGGACTCACAGCAGATCTCTCACAGAAACCCTACAAGCCAGAAGAGAGTGGGGGCCAATATTCAACATCCTTAAAGAAAAGAACTTTCAACCCAGAATTTTACATCCAGCCAAACTAAGCTTCATAAGCGAAGGAAAAATAAAATCTTTTGTGAACAAGCAAGCACTCAGAGATTTCATCACCACCAGGCCTGCTTTACAAGAGCTTCTGAAAAAACCACTACAAATAGAAAGGAACAACCAGTATCAGCCTTTCTAAAAAATACCAAAAAATAAAGAACATCAACATAATTAAGAGCTTGCATCAACTAATGGGCAAAACAGCAAGCTAACATTAAATGGCAGTATCAAACTCACATATATTGTTATTAATTCTAAATTTAAATCGACTAAATCCCCCAATCCAAAGACACAGACAGGCAAAAAAAGCCAAGACCCATTGGTATGCTACATCCAGACCCATCTCACATGCAAGGATACACAAAGACTCAAAACAAAGGGATGGAGAAAAATTCACCAACCAAATGGAGAGCAAAAATAATAAATAAATAGAAAGCAGGAGTTGCAATTTTTGCTGATAAAATAGACGTTAAAGCAACAAAGATCAAAAGAAGCAAAGAAGGACATTACATAATGATAAAAGGATCAATGTAACAAGAAGAGCTAAAGATCCTAAATATATATGCACCCAATACAGAAATACCCAGATATATAAGACTTATAAAGAGACTTGGACTCCCACACAATAATAGTGGGAGACTCCAACATCAACATTAGACAGATCAATGAGACAGAAAGTTAACACCGATATCCAGGACTTGAACTCAGATCTGGAACAAGTAGACTTAATTAACATTCATAGAACTCTCCACTTTAAATACACAAAATATACACTCTTATCAGTACCATGTCACACCTATTTATAGGTTTAAATGAAATATTGTTTGGCTGCTTGTTAAAAAAAAAAAGAAAAGCCACCAGCTAGAGACAGGAGATGGCCTCCTGGGGCCACAGAGCCAGCAACCAGCAGCCCAGGCATCGGGGCTTGGGGGGTGCCAGGCACAGGCTGCGGCCCTGGAGGTTTTCCTGGACTTCAAGAGGCTCCAGGGACTCTGCCAAGGCTCCTACCTTCCCTGGGCCTCTTGCTCCACTCTCTAACACGGGGCCATGGCACCGCCCCGTGGGGCAGCCTCAGCACTGAGTGGCATGGAGGGGGCTGTGCCCAGGCTGGGCGTGGAATGTGGGTCACACAGAGCTCTCGGAGGCTTTCAGCCACCATGACCACTCTTCCGGTTCAGCAAGAGCACACTGTCCCAGGAAGTGACACAGACCTGAAAGCACTGAAGCCTCCCGAGAGACTCCATGGAAAAGCTGTGAGACACAGGTGTGAGACACAGTGTCGCTCCCACAGGGCAGTCAGAGAAATAGCTCCAGCACCAAGGGGCTCTCGACGGGCAGGCGGACATGCGGGCACTGGCCTGGATGCCAGGACCAGGGTCCATATCAGGTCCCCTTGCCCACTGGCTTCTCCCCTGCCCAGCTTCACGAGAGAGGCACAGCTGGCCTGAGAGGGGCCGCTGGGCAGAGCCCAGGCGTCCTGGTCTGCAGCCCTCTGTCACTTCTCACATTCCTTTCTCTCCCTCGGACAGTGGGGACCTGGCAGTGCCCTCAGGTAGCAAGGCTGAGCCCACAGTGGCAGCAGAGAGTGGTCGGAGGTGGGTGGGCGGGAAGGGCAGAGCGAGAGGCTCCCGGGCACAGGGGCTCCCTAGGGGCATGTGGGGGGGTCTCTCTGGTGGTCCATGCTGCCCGGAGCTCACCCCCTTACTGCAAGTCCCTCTGCTCCTGAGAAGGGTGGCGTCCCACAGACACTCCAATGAAGACCCGGCTCCAACCTGGAAGCCCCCAAAGCCGAGGAGCAGCTGAGCGCTGGGCTTGGGCACCGAGAGGGAAGAGCTGCCACTTCCACCAGAGAAGGAAGCTGCTCCCGCCCAGCCTCTGCTTGGGTACCCCTTTTCCCACGATCCCTCCTCGTCTCTGGAAAGGAGGGTCAGTTGGGATGGGAGCAGCACAGTCTTGGCCGAATCCAGGGCTGCTGTGGGAAGGCGGCCCCCGGGCCTGGACGGAGCAGGAGACCCACTGGGCCCTTGAGGCCATGGGCAGCGCTGCCTTCTCCCTCTGCACCGCACAGAGCAATCCTCCCCGTCACAACGGCACTGTAGTCTTCCAGCCAAAGCATGGGCTTAATGCAACGGTTGGACCCATTTTACAGGTGGGAATGCTCACAGGACTGAACTCAGTGAAGGGCGGAAGCTGGGCTTGCATGGAGACCTGCCAGGGGTCCCCCGGCCTGGTTGCAGGGTCCTGGCCACCTCCCACTCAGCCTAATGTAGGACCACGGTCAAGAGGAGGTAGAGGGAGGCAGGTGGAGAGGATGGCGAGCCCAGGCCAAGGGGAAGATGGGTCACTGGGTGGGCAGCTCTTCTGTCCAGGCCTGGGCACTGGAAGTCTGGGCATTTCCCCGCAGCCTGGGCCGTGGGCCTCGGACACTTCCCCCAAATCCTCTAGGTCCCTGTAAGGGCTGAGAGCATCACTTGCTGCATTTTACAGACTGGAGTTCAGAGTGGCAGAAATGCTCACCCAAGGCCACACCACACGGAGCCAAGGGAAGCTGGACCCCGCTCTCGCTGACACCGCCAGCTGGATGTGCTGTGGCCTCCTCAGAGGGGCCTCCCTGGAAAGCCCTGGCCATCCTGGAGGTGAGCTCAGGGCCAAGCAGCCCGGGCAGCTCCACAGTGGGGCCTGACTGCCCCCAGGGCCTGCCAGCTCCATCACGCACAGCCCTGAGCCCACCTGCCCAGCAGCCCGGGAGGATGGTGGACACATGTCAGAGGCCGAAGAACCCTGCCCAGGAAGCAGCAGAAGCAGTGGCAGGTGTCCGGCCTCAACTGGGAGGCCCGCCCACTCCCGGCTGCCCAGCCCGGCAGAGCCAAGCTCGGTGCCTGCCCCAGCACATGACAAACACACCGGGCGGAGACGCTCCCGGGCCGGGGCCGAGGCACCCTGAGTCCAGGCTCCTGCGCCAGCATCACTCGGAGGTCTATGGAGCCCAGTCATCACTGCGAGCAGGTTCTGGGCCCACCCCATCAACACACACCACCCTGCGAGTGACCCAGTGACGCGGCCCTTCCCTGCTCAGGATCAGCCCCAGTCCTGCCTGGTGCTCGCACTCGGCCGCCGGCACTAGCTCACTCGGCAAGGCTATGGCTGGCAGAGGGACAGAGAAAACACAGCAGGCGCTTGGCTCTCGGCAGACCCCCCTTGGCCACATGGTGACTTGGAGCCCCAGCCATCCCAAACATGCAGAGCTAGGGGTGGGAACCCCCGGTGAGGGTGAACGAGGCCAGAGACAGCAGCAGAGAAAGGGCTGGCGCTGCTGGGAGGCAGGGTCTGTTGTCCAGTCCCTGGCCCTGGGTCATCCGGTCCATGCCCCCTGCTTCTGACCAGCTCTTCCAGATGGCAAAGACCTTTCCTGTCCTTGGCAGAGAGATTCCAACACCTCATGCAGGGATGTGGGTCCAGGTCTAATGTGTTTGCCGACACCGTGCTAGGCTCTGCGATGTCTGTCACGGAGTTGATATTCCAGGACCTGCGCACCCACCACCTGCCGTGCCTGCCCGCCCAGCCCCCATCAGCCCTGGAGGGACAGAACACAGGCCAGCAGCCCCAGAGCATGAGCCAGGAGACCCCCTGGGCATGGCGAGTGAGTGGGAAGCTCATTCACCACCCAGAGCTGCGCTATCCCAGAAGGGCCTGTGCCTGCCACACCTCTCGCTGACACAGGAGGCGGGAGCTGGTCACTGTCGTCCGGGGCCTGACACACACCTCCCAGGGACCGCATTACGGGGCCCCCACCACCCCGGCCTGAGAGAGACACGGAAGGCAAGGCATCGGTCTAACCCTCTTCCTGGCGGTGCAGCCGCCAGCCCAACCAGGCTCCGGAGCCCACAGCTCTGGACAGGGCGGCACCCGTCCCCACAACCCCGAGAACCATCTGCACCAACAACAGGAGCTCGCAGTCCCAGAGCAGTCTTTGTATGGCCCCCAGGGCCTCTCTGCTGGCTTCCACGGGCCACCCCTCCCAGGTTCCTCCCCCAACGCCCTGCACCAGCAGACACCGGCCAGCCTGGGGACTGCTCCACACACCCGCAGCCCTGGAACATCGGAACCTGCCCAGCGGGCAACCCCTGCCCCCCTCACTCAGCTCTGCCTGGTGTTCCCAGCCACGGCCACTGAGGCTACCTGGGAGCCTCACCACGCCCCACCAAGGGCGGCACCAGCCTTGGCCTGGCAGACCCAGGGCTTCCCCAACACCGTCAAGAAGTGGGGGTTCAGACCCCACACAACAGCCAGGCAGACAAGCGGGTGAGGGCCGAGGAACTACGTAAAGAGGAACCCGTGAGGCCCCCGGGCTGGGGAGCCGTCTCCGAGCCAGGTCCAGTGACTCAGGTCACTGGACAGTGACCCTCCCTTCATTACCTACCATAGCTGGGCGAGCATCCCCGTTTTAAAGGGGGCATATACAAGGCTCTTGGGGGAGAAGGAAGCTGTCTGGATCCCATGGCTGGGGGCCCACCTCTCCCTCCCCATCTCCCCAGGACACACGGGCCCCCACCCCGTCAGTCACAGCGGTTGGAGGGGCTCCTGTGCCTGCTGGGTGTCCTGGTGCAGCCTCCGCAGGGACTCCCAGCCCCAGGGTCACCAGCCTGAGAGGGGTGCGCTGTTTCCCCAGGATTGAGGTGAAATCGGTTCAGCGCAGGCCCCCACAATGCCAGAGGCCGGGTAGGGGGGTCTGGCCTTAACCCTGACACCTCAATCCCTGCTGGCACGCAGCCCACGGTGGGGGCTGAGTGGACTCTTCTGAGGGACTGCACAGGTGGCCCCAGGTGGGAAATTAAAAATGAGCTGTGCCTCCAAACCCCAACTGGGGGAGAAGCTCCTCGGTGGTCGGGAAGCTTTGGCTCCAACATGTGGAGGGGCCATTCCACACCTGGAGGGGGGGCCCTGCAGGAGAGAGGGCATGGCAGCTGGGCCCCTCCTCACCGGGGCCTGGGAGGGCTCTCCTCCCCTCCTCCTGCCCACCTGCACCTGTACCTGGCTGGTCCTGGAGCTCTGGGAGTTTCCGCCAGCCCAGTGGAGCCCCTTTCACAGAAGGGGAAGCCAAGGCAAGAGCCAGGATGGGGCGCGGGTCCAGGCTGGCGGGGACGGTGCACAGATGGGGCCACCCTCCCTCCTCCCTGAGCCGGGGCTCCCAAGCCTCCCGAGCCCTGCAAGGCACACCACTTCTCCCCTCCCCCAGCCTCCCGCTGGACACAAGCACAGGCCAGAGAGGAGCACACAGAATCTGTTTCTAGAACATCCCAGACAGCGCAGAGGCCCCTCTCCCCTCCCCTGACCCCAAGTCCAGCAGGCTGGCCCCCGCCCCCGCCAGACGGCTCGCAGCTGGACAGCTGGAGACAGCGCTGTGCTCGGCAAGGGAGGTTGTGGGAGATGATGACAGTGACTGTCTGGCCCGGGACAGCAGAGCAGAGGCCCGAGGATGCTCCCAGGACCGGGCTGCCCAGACCCGCGCCGGGGTCAGATGCCGGGGCAGAGGCAGGCAAAGGAATGTGAGTGGGAGATGGGGACAGCCCCCCCCGCCCTCCTCGGCCTCCTCCCCCGCCTCAATCCTAATCTGTTCCCGTCTCTCCCAGGGGATTTTTCTTCTGTCTGTCCTTGACTTTGCTGCCAGCCACGCCGGCTGAGCTGCAGGGTCTGCCCAGAGCTTGCAAACACTTCCAGTGCCGGGCCTTGCCCGAGCCGCCCCTGCCCACCCCTCCTTCCTCCTGCACACCCCCGCGGTGCCTCCCACCAACGCCAGGTCCTCTGAGTCCCCCACAGACAATATCAGGAGTGGGGAGCGAGTTGGGTGAGGAACATGTGGGCTGAGAAGGAGGCTGCCCAGGGGGCCACGGGTGGCAGTGGGCCGGGCCATATCATACCTTGCCAAGTCTTGCCATCACCCTTCACCCTGCAGCTGGCATCTGGGGGGGCAGTGGCAGTAAAAGCCCCCCACACTGTTGCGGCACCGACCCGCACAGCCCCCACTAGCGTGGGCACACTCATCCACATTTTTGAGGGGAGAAGCAGGTGCCAGCCATCCAGCCACCTCCTCCCTCCAGCCTCAGCCCACCTGAGGCCTCAGACGGACGAGGCTCAGGGCTTCCTTCGGCACAGGCACATTGTCCAGCAGAACAGGCGCACAGGAGGGAGGCCTGGCTGTGTCAACCCAGCGGCAGGGAAGCCACACTGCCAAACCAGTCTCTCCTTCCCAGGGAAAGTGGCCCTCCCTGGGCCGTCAGTGTGGTGTGACCCTCAGCGGTGCCATTTGGGCATGGCTTGGCAGAGGAGGTGGCCCGCCCTCGTGAGGCAGCCACACTCTTTTGTGAGTCCCCAGAGACCGGTCGGATGCTGTGTGTGTTCCGGTCAAGCCGTCTGCCAAGCTTTGTGTTTTCAGGAAAAAGCCGGCTTCCCTCAGCTCTGAGGCCAGGAGGAGCTCCACGGTCACCTGCACAGAAACAGCCCTGCCCCCCTCCGACAGCCCCAGGCCCCATCCTCCCTTCCTGGCTGGTCTGTGGGTATCTCGTGACACCTGGAGAGCAGGTTAGGAGCCCTGGACACCAGGCCGTGTGGCTGAGCCCTGCCTGCGGGACCCAGAGCCCAGGGCCCCAGCCCCCCACCCCGTCTCTGCCCAGGAACACGGCTGTTCTCCGGGACTGCTGTTCTGGCTGGCTGGGGCAGCCGGACTCCCACCAGGGCTTGGTCTTGGGCAGAGGCAGCCTCACTGCCCCCACACACAAGTGACTGGGCGGGTAGAGGATCAGGTGACCTGCCTTAAGGGGGTGTGGGACCCAGCTTGAGGGGACACAGGGACCAGGTGCCTCTGCCCACCCACCCCTGCTGAGCTGCACCAACCAAGGTTCCAGGAAGGTTCAGCCCCCTGTGCCCCTGCCTCTAAAGGCCACAGGCCAGGCCCTCCCCGGCTGCGTGGAGATCAGAACCTAGAGCCAGGCTCAGAGCCAGTAGAGCCCCCAGCATGCCAAGGACGCAGACGGCCAGATGCCAGAGCGCTGCCCCCAGAAGGTGAGCTCGACCCTTCCCACCAGCACTCCAGGCAGATGGAACCCAGTGCGGGCCTTCCCAACCTGAGCCGGCCCACGGCTCGCCGCCACCGGATGTATTTTTCTCTGCACCTCCTTAGGACATGCCCTGGGAGAGTCCTGGGTGGGGCAAGGGCCTCCGGGTAGCCGCAGTTCCATGAGAACAGCTGAGCGGAAGGCAGGCCGGCCCTCTCCAGACTGTTGGAATGCAGCTGTCAGCTTGGCCCTTCAGAGGTCCATGGTGGGAATTTTTTGGGAATTCCTAGAGAGTTACACAGGGTGAGACAGAGGCTGGCCCAGGCCAGGGATCAGAGCTGGGGGTGCCCAGCATCCCCTGTCTGCCTGGCCCAGAGAGACCGCCCTGGCCAGCACGCAGCAGCCCCCTCCGGTGTGCGGCAGGCAACCCAGGCTCCGGGACTGGTCCCGACACTTGGGCCTTGAGGCAGGGTGGCTGGGCAGGTGGTATCCAGGCAGGTGGGGCCGGATGCCAGGTGAGCTCCCTCACAGCTGCTGGCACAGCTGGGTCGCCGGCTGCTGGCACGGGGGCAGCCTCACAGCACCCCACCCCAACCCTGCTGGGCTCCACGGGGAAAGGAGGCCACAGCAGCTGGGGGCCTTCAGGGACTCCCGACCTCCACAGAAAAAGCCCCTTAGCCTGGCCTGGCATGGGAGCTGCAGGGCCTGGCATGCAGGATGGCCACTGCTGCCCGGTCACCCTCACTGCTGCTGCAATCACGCCTTATCCCCGACAGCCCGCACCCCAGCATCTCCCTGCTGGCTGGGGCCCCTCCTTGGGTGTCTGTGGCGGCGCCTCCTCCCAGGCTGGGCTGATCTGCCCCCAGCCGACCAGGCAAGCTCTGGTGGGGACCAGCCTGCTAGTCTCAGGGCCCCCAGGCCCAGCCCAGAGCAAGCCCAGAAGGACCGCAGGAGACCCTCGGTGAATACAGAAGAAGCTGCAGGTGGGCTGGCCTCCAGGAGGAAAGCCAGAGCCCGACAGGGCGGCTGGGCACCCCCCAAACCCTGCCCCAGGCTTGGGCTGGAAATCTGGGCACCAGGCAGGCTGACGCCTCATGGCCACAGGCAGACCAAGGTCCAGGACCGAGAAGCTCAGCTCCGGGAGCAGGTGAGGGCTCCTCCCCAAAGCCGGCAGAAGCCTCTCTCTTCTCCAAAACCCAGGACCAGGGTGTTCAGGGCTCCAGGTCTGGGCTGGAAGACTGGGGGCTCCCTGGGGGCTTCTGGGGGCCCATGGTGATACTGGGGCTAGGCTGGCAGGCAGCAGGCACCCTGTGGGTTGACTGCATCCAGAAGGGTCCATCAATTCACTGAAGACACTGGCATGGGGTATCCCAGGGCCGCCAGCCCCGCTGCTCCCCACAGCTCACCCCATTGTCCAGCCCCACAGGGACTCCAGCTCGGGCTCTGGGCCATCATTTGTGGCCTGGAATTTACGTGGGCAATTCGCAGCCCAGGGAGCTGCCCAGAGGCTGACCAGCCTTCCTGCACAAGGTGAGTCTTGAGCAGGGGCCTCTCAGAGCCCGGCCACATGGGAACCAGACAAGCCCCTTGCTCCAGCTTCTCACAGGGTTGACCCGAGCCCAGGCACGGGAGGGTGGTGGAAGGTCGGAACCAGGCTAGGATCTGAGTCTGCGCCTGGAGATTCACTCACAGCAGCTGCCCTCACTGCTTCTCACCAGCCACAGCCCAGGGGCCCCTGCACGTGACAGGGGAAGCCACCTGGTGAGACCAGCCTGAGGGGTGGTGAGGGGAACGCTCAGTGTCCCCAGCCCTCCCCTCCCTGGAAGAGTTTTCTACCAGCAGAAAGCAATGGCTCCCCCCACAAGTTAAACCCAGAAGCACCGTAGACCCAGCAGTCCCACCCCGAGGCACCTGGCCAGGAGAAGTAGAAACGGCGACGCAAACCGCAGCACGCACACGCTCACAGCAGCCTTGCCCACCACCGTCAGAGGGGGGAGGCAGCCCGGGTGCCTACCAGCGGGTGATGGCACCAGACGTGGTCTGTGCAGGCATCGGATGCGCCTCGGTTGTAGGAAGGTATGGAGGATGACAGAGAGCAGGAACCTCAAACCTCGTGCTGTGCAAAAGGAGCCTGTCCCCAAAGGCCACACAACGTAGGAAGTGGGGGGCCTGCTGGCAGGTGTGGGGTCTCCTGGGAGGGGGAGGAAAATGTCTCGGAATAAGGTAGAGGTGACGGCTGCACAGCGTGATGAATGCACGAACGACCGCCAAATTCCAAAGGGGATTATTTTATGCAACGTGAATTTCACCTTCATTTGGAAAAAAAGAAAAAGCGTCATCCCAAGACTGGACTCCACAGCTCACCTCTCCAGCAGCTTTAGAACAGAAGGAAGCAGGGGTGCCTAGGCCTCCACTCCGTGCCGGATCTGGCCCCATGCCAGGGGCCCTAACTCAGCAGCAGCGGCTGCAATATCGCAAGTGCCCAGCAGCCACCCAGCCAGGGCAGGGGCCCCGAAGACCCAGCCGTTGCTGCCAGTCCAGCACCTGCAGACTGTAGACTGAGAACCCGAGGGGAGTGAGAGGGGGCCACACCCCACCACCCGGGCGCTCACCCTGGGGGAGCCGGTGTCCCCCCAGTGCTGGTCCATTAGCAGGAGACGCCAATGGGTGTGACAATGGGGCCCTCAGATCGGTTGCCAGGTGTGGGAGGGCCAGGATCTGAGGCTCCAGCAGCTGGGGCTGGGCAGCTGCCTGTGTACCTTGGACCTCCGAGTGTGGAAGAAGATGTGGCTCCCAGCTCCGAGAGCCTGGCCTGCATGGCCATGTGGTCAGGCGGCTCCCCACAGTGATGCCAGCCTCCTGGCCTGCGTTAAGGCAGGTACCCCACAGATGTGAGGCTGCCAGACCCAGTCCCCGTGGGGGTGAGACTCCAGGGCCTCTGCTTGGGGATGGCCCCCCTCCCTGTGCAGGTGACAAAGTGTTTCCAAGGATCACGCTGGGGGATGGAGCAGCCAGTGTCAGCCAGCTCCGATGTGCAGACCCCAGGGGTCTCCGGCAGTGTGAATCACTCTGGGAGAGGCTCCTGGGGGCAACAGGACCTCAGGGGCCAAAGGGGTGGGATGTGGGGAGCCTCCACCAGGAGAAACTCTGGCCAAATTCCGAGTAAACGGGGCAGGATCAGGCCCTGAGCTGGTCCAGCTCCACAGGTCACTCCGGGCAGTGTCCCCTGGGACCAGGCGCTGGCCATGTGGCCTGAATACAGCCCCTTGGCAGGCTGGCTGGGAACCCTCCCTGGCCAGACGCAAGGTCAGCACAGACCCAACACACGCTCAGGATGCAGGCCAGCTCCCTCCCTCCCTCTTAGTGGCCACAGGCTGGCTCTGACTTGTATTGCCATAACCTCAGGGCACAGGAGACAGCAGCCCCCAACCTCCCCACACACCCCTTTGCTCTGGGGCAGGGAGCAGTCCCCCCAGACACTCCACACTGCAAGGGAGCCCGAGAGTCAGGAGTGGGATGGAGGCATCCAGAAACCAGCAGGGATATGACTTCCAGCAGAAAACCAGCTGCTTGGGTGATCACCCTGCCCGAGGCCGCCCTCTGGAGCCACCGGAGGTGTAAAACCCATCACCCCAATCCACGCTTACACGTGGGATCCTGAGAGCCGAGCTCCCTCCGGCGCCTGTGTTTAACCAAGCCTCACTGGGCTCCCAGATGGCCGTTCCAGACATTCAGCAATCCCAGGCCCTTGAGCCACACTTGCCCCCAAGTCAACGCCACCATCAGCTCAGTCACGGGAGGGGACCCCTCCTGTGGACATGCTAAGCTGTGGCTCAACTCTGGGTATATTTTCACACCCAACCCTCAGGCCCCCAGCTGTGGCTCCCCTCAGGATTGCCACTCCACCGATCAGCTCGCAGCCTCCCGATGCCCCTTGAGTGCCAGGCACACAGCGGGATGTGAGTGCAGACCTGGCCATGAAGGAGTCTTAGCACTCAGCCCACCCACCAGGGCTGGCTTCCCAGGCAGGGTCCTCTCCCTGCGCCAGGCTACGAGGACGCTCAAGGGCAGGTGTCCAGGCCCCCACAGGAACACAGGCTGCCTGGGGCTGCGCCTGATGCCAGAAGGGCAGCAGGACTGGGGCATAGGACAGAGGCATCCTGGTAAGGCCACGCGTGGCAGCTCACACCTGTAATCCCACCACTCCAGGAGACCCAGCAGGAGGATCTATTGAGGCCAGGAATTCGAGACCAGCCTGGACAACATGTAAGATCACTTCTCCACAAAAAAATAAAAAATCAGCCAGGTGTGGTGGCACATGCCTGTCACCCCAGCTATGCAGGAGGCTGAGGCAGGAGGACGGATCACCTGAGCCCGCGAGTGCAAGGCTGCAGTGAGCTACGGTCGCACCACTGCACTCTGGCCCAGGCAGCAAAGCAAGACTCTGCCTCTAAAAAAAGAAAAGAAGCCCTGGGAGGCTGCCTTGGAAGTGAGGAGGCCACAGCCGGCATGGTGGCTAGAGGGGACGAGGCAGCTGTGCTCATCCCCCAGGCCCAGATCCCCCCACTTTTCTCTGCAGCTGCCCTGCCCTCCAAGCCCAGCTGGGTCTTCCGGTCCCCCACCAGGTAGGCCTGCTGCTTCCTCCTGAGGCCCGGCCAGTGGACAGATGAGATGCTGCAGCCTGGGTCCCCACAGCTCAGGCTCAATCCAAGGCTCAGGGCCCGGCCAGGCCTCAAGGACACCTTGCAAGGTGCCCAGCCCCTAATCCCCTCCAGACAGACCCAGCTGCCACTAGGGCTGTTGGGCAGGGACATCAAAGGGAAGCCAAAGTCCCCTTCCGAGGGCTCCAGGCTCCACCTGACTACCAGGGCCTTGGGGCCAGGCTGCCCTGTCACGTGCCCCACCCCGGACTGGCCCCCATCCTCTTCCTTCCCTCCCCGCCTCCAGCCTGAGGACGGGGACCCCTGGCCACCCGGCTTTCCCACCGAGGACCCCACCTGCCCCAATCCTCTCATCCCGGGGTGCTCAGGGTGCCCTGTGAGCCTGGTGCCTCCAGCAGGACCCTCGCTGTGTGCCCCTGGGCATGCTGGGTCTTTTCCTGAGAGTCTTCAGGAACAGGCGGAATGGGGGCACTGGCAAGAGACCCCCCCCACCGGCCCCAGGAGGAAGAGCTGATGAGGAGGACCCTCGCCCTGCAGGGTAGAGGCTGGCACTGCAGGAGAGAGCCTGTCCCATGCCCCAGGCAGGGAAGCTTCCTCAGAGATGGTGGTCCATGAGCCAGGTCTGCCCACGGGGCCTTGGGCGCCAGCTGGAGCAGGATTTACGAGGCCTTGCCTGCTGGGGAGGCCAAGAATCTTCCTAGCCTGCAGCGCGGTGTCACCCAGGCACGTCCAGGCTGCTCCCAAAACCTCAGCCAGGAGCGCTGATGAAAACCAGCTGGCCCGGAGTCCGCCGTGCGTGGCTCCAGGGGAGAGACAGGAGAGCGGCAGGCATGGGGGTTTCACAGGGGGCCCTGCACTGGAAAGGCACCCCTGCAGGAGGGATGGGCAGCCTCTCACCCGCGATGCCCTGTGAGGGACAAGAGGTCCAGCCTCTGGGAATAGGTGGGCCCAGGAGCGCCCCGTTGGCCGACACACCAGGCAGTGCCGACATGGGTGGGTGGCACGGCTGGGGCCTGCCTGGTCTCCCTCCCTAGGAATGCTCTGCCTGGAGCCCAGCTGGGCCCCCTTCCCTCTGGGACAGAGACAAGCCGGGGGGCCCCTGTGCGAGCTTGCTCTTGCTCTGCGGGGCTGACACTCCTGCCCGGCGTCCTGCAGGGAACAAGCTTGGTGCCTGCTTCAGGAACTCCCACTTGGGGTGGGGCAGAGCCACATGCACCTCACCCATCCCACCCCAGACAGCCATCGTGACCCCTTCCCATGCACCCTGCTACATGCTGTGGGCATTTGGGGGCAACGGAAAAGCCAGCAGGGTCTAAGGAGGGGTGAGGACCCAGCCGGGCCAGGCAGGGGGAGGACGGCACTCCAGGGATCCCCGTGAGAGAAGAGGGCGGAGCTGCAGAAAGGCTGGTGCCGCTGGCTTCGACCCAGGGGAAGAGGAGCAGGTAATTCACCTGGACTCAGGTAAGGCTAGTACAGGAGGCGGCTGTGTCTGTTTCCCAGGGCTAATGTACCAGAATCTCACTAACCCGGTGGCTTAAACAACAGAAACGTCTCTTACAGTTTGAGAGGCCAGAAGTCCAAAGTCAGAAGGACTAGGGCTCTGGGGAAGTGCTATGGAGCCCCACCCACAGCCAGATCCTCGCACCCCAGCCTCGTCTCCGTGGTCCCACAGCCAGGTCCTCGCACCCCAGCCTCCATCTCTGTGGTCCCGCTGCCCCTCCTCTCTTTCGTCAACCTCTCCCTCCATGAGGACATGTGTGACAGCGTTTAGGGTCCACCCACCGGGCAGCCCAGGGCCATCCTCCATCTCAAAGTTCTCGACTTGATCACATCCACAAAGTCATTGCCATTCAAGGTAAAAGTCACAGGTCCCGAGATTAGGATGTGGACATCCTGGGGTCACTATTCAGGAGACCACAGTGTGGAGGCTAGAGCCACTGATTTGGGGGTTATGGCCTCTTATGGCTCCCCCAAGACAAAGACAGGGCGGATGGCAGGTGAGGGGGACAGGGGCTGATCCCATGCCCTTCCCGGCCCTATCCTGTCCTGGAACCCACCCACCCCCTCTCTCATTCGGGGCAATGGGAGAAGGCAGGAAGGAGACACCAGGGCCCACATCCCACCAGGCCAGCATCCCGTGCACAGGGCCTGCCGGCCAGAGAGAACCACAGACCCACAGATGGTCCCCACCACCCACCACCCAGGGCTATGGATCAGGGCTGAGAAGGGGCATCCTCTGCCCAAAAAGACACCGATCAGGAGGAACTGGGATGAAGAGGGGTGAGCTGCAGCAGGCCCTCTCCCTGCGCCTCCACCCGTGCCCAGCTGGAAGCCAGGTGCCCAAAGGCAGGGCAGAGGCCCCTCAGGCCAGGTTCTGGGCTGGCTTGGCCTCGGGCGCTGAGTGTGGCTGATCCTCAAGCCCCTCCGGACCTACACCACCCACGTCTAGACGAGACCAGAAGGCACAGGCAGGTCAAGGGCCGGGACCGAGGTGACTCCGTGAGCATTGAGGATGCTGAGTTTAATGTGCGCGGGTCAGACACGAAAGCCAGAGGCGGCAGAGCCCCCAGTGTCTGGCCTGAGCTCCCGTCCTCCATGGCTGGAACCAAGGCCCCTCGTGTTTCTCATGGCTGCAAGGGGGCTCCAGGGAGCTAAACCCGTCAGTAAAACACCAGGGGCCTGCAGGGCCGAGTGGAGCCTACACCATCCAGTCCACCCCCCTGCAGGGCTGCCAGGTCAGGCGCCTGCTGCGGCTCAGGCCAAAGCCTCCTCCTGAAGTCTCAGGCCAAGACCTGGAAAGCCAGGCTGGGCGGCGGCAGCCAAAAGCAGAACCCGGCCCTGCCCTGAGGAAGTCAGGTGTCCTGGAATTGCTGAGCCGGTGTCCTTCTGAGCATCCGTCCAAGAAGAAAGTGCCCCAAATAAGTCCCCATCTCAAAAGCTGTCCCTTTATCTCCGGGGAAGGGGCTGTGGCTGGGAGTCCACCCAGGCCCGGCTACATTTCCAGTCTGCCCGTCCACCTGCAGGACTCAGGATCCTGGCTGGCCCAGAACCAGCTGGAGTCCATGGCCAGACGAGCTCCTCTCTGAGGTGGGCTGGGATTGGAGACCTTGGAGGCGGGGCTCGCCTGGTGCTGCAGGAGAGGCCCTCTGTGTCCCAGGTGCTGACCACGCCCCTGTCGCTGGGCCACCCTGTGAGTCCACGCTCTGATCCCCAAGGTCTGTCAGGATTTCCCAGGATGGAGAGTGGGGAGGGGTCCAGTTCAGAATTAAATTCCATGATCTTAGACCAAAGACACCCCCATGAGCTCCCGGAGGTGACAAGGTCTCACTCGTCACACCAAGTTTCATGGTGAGTGGCGTGCCCCAAACTGCTGGTCGGCTGAACCCAATGGGCCCTCGGGACGCCCTCGCCGAGCCGCAGCCAGCAGGGACGGGGAGATACACCCTGGGCCTCTCCCGGCCGCCCACCTGCTTCTCCGTCGGCTTCCCACTCCCGAGACTCAGGAGCGGGTCATGGAGGCTGCAGCTGAGGAGCGACCCGTAAATGAGAGGACAAAGGACCCGGAGACTGCCTGAGGCCCAGACACACTGCCGATGAACGGGACTCAGCAAGACGAGGCAGCCTAAGAGCTCCGTGTGGATGGGGAAGGCACACAAACTATCCTCCAAAGCAGGATACCGGCCAGCAGAAGAGGCCCCGGCAAAAACACACTGGAGCAGGGACTTCGTGGCCCTGTCCCCGCCACGTGCGCTCACAGATCCCAGAACGTTAAAAACCGCCGAGGCTGCCGGGTTAGGGTGGCGAGCCTGCTTCACGGCACGGGGGAGCCAGGGCTGCGGACGGAACTGAGGCTGCTCCTCAGCCGATCTGACCTAGGGAGGCGATCCTGGCTTATCTGAGGGCCCCTGTGGAATCACATGGGGTTTCATGGGTGCTGGGGGTGGAGGGGAGGCAGGAGAGAAGGTTGGAGGCAGAGAGAGAGGCAAGGACCTCACAGTAGTCGGGAAAGACAGGCGCTTCTGCCTTGGAAGACAGGGGAAGGGGCTGTAAGCCAAGGAATGCCCAAACTCCTCAAAAGCTGGAAAAGGCAGGGAGACGGCAAGACCCTCCCTGAGTCCCCAGAAGGGACCAGCCCTGACGACACCTTGACGTAAGCCCAGGGAGACCCAAGCTGGGACTCTACCCTCTACAACTAAAGGTCACAAATCTGTGCTGTTTGAAAGCGTTACGCTTCAATCACTTGTCATGGCAGCAAAATGAAAACTGAACGTTTCCCATGGAAAAAGCAAACAGGCAGAACCCAGCTTCCCCCACGGGGCTTTGCAGGCGGCTCCTGGCTGCGCTGCACTTGGCTCCCAGGGTGACGGGGGCACCCTGCCCGGCTGGGCTGGCCTGGAGGGATCTTGAGGGCGAGCCGCTAAGCAAGCCCAGCGTCCAGGCCACGTGCCCACCTCGCTGGGCGCTTATCTCTGCTCCTGCAGCTCAGAAGGCCTTCCAGCCTGCGGCAGCCAGAACATTCCAACTCCATTCCCGTCAGACCCCGCCCCGCCTTGGCACAGGCTGCAGGGAGCCGGACACAGGGCTTGCTCACCCCTCACGCACTCTCCCGGCCCAGACGACGGAAGACAGAGGGACCCAGGAAGACAGGCAGGGGTGGAGCCCAGGGGATGAAGTGCAGAAGTGCACATCAGGAAGGCCTCCCGGAAGAAGCGGCCTGTGGGCAGACGTCACTTGCACAGGCTCAGATAAAACCACCGCATCCATGCAGCACTGCCTGGGCAGGCACAGCCATCGGGAGGGCTGGGTGTCTCCACAGCTCTCAGGAAACAAAGTTCAAAAGCTCAGCTGTCTCTTGAGCATTCTTGGGTGCTCTGCTGCTAAAAGAGCCACGCAGGGCCCGGGTGCAGCCGGCCGCCCCTCCCCGCTCTGTGCGGTGGCTCAGCCGGACCAGTGGTCATGGGTGGGATCTGCTCCGTACAGGGTCTCCTTTAGACCCCCAGCACTCACTGCCTGGAGGACACTCATCACCCAGATGTCCTGGTGCAACATCACCCACAGGTGACAGCTCTGGGAACTGCCTGACCGGCTTCTCTCCGTTCTTCCCTCTGAGGACTCTGCAGTGCCGCTGTCCCTGCCTCTCCCGCGCCCTTCTCTCTCCTGCTCCAGCAATTGCTTATGCAGAAATGTACAGGTGACCCTGTGGAACTCCTTTCTAATTTTCTTCTAAAACTGAATATCTAGCTCTGATGCAGTGGCTCACACCTGTAACCCCATCATTTGGGGAGGCTAAGGCAGGAGGACCATTTGAGGTCAGGAGTTCAATTCTAGCCTGGGCAACAGAGGAAGGCCCCATTTCCACAACATTTAAAAAAATCAGCCAGGCATAGTGGGGTGCCTGTGGCCGCAGCTACTCAGGAGGTTGAGGGGAAGGATCACTTGAGCCCAAGAGTTCAAGGCTGCAGTGAGCCAGGATTGCGCTCCTGCACTCCGGCCTGGGCGACAAAGTGAGACCCTGTCTCAAAACAAACAAAAGTAACAATAAAAAAGAAAACAGTATCTTAGGAGCTCCTTCTCCATCCTTCGCCTCTCTGTTCTGCACCGGGAGCTCTGGGAGGCATCTCGCTCTGCTAGGTGGGTGCAGGAGGAGCCCTGGGGCCTCTGCATGGCAGCCGCTTGGCCCCTCGTGACACCTCAGGCCCTGAGAACTCCCCCAAACCTCCTGCCTCCCGTGGGGTGTTTTCTCCTCATTTAGGTTACTGGTCTTGCAACAGAAAGGCTTCCTCACACCACTAGGAGCCTCCACCTTGACGGTTCAAACACCCATCTGCAGCCGGCCAGGTGGCGCACACCCAAAATCCCGGTGCTTCGGGAGGCTGAGACGGGAGGATCACCGGAGCCCAGGAGTTCAAGGCCGCAGTGAGCTACGATTGTGCCATGCACTCCAGCCTGGGCAAAGAGCTACACCTTGTCTCTTAGAAGAAGAAAGCGGAGGAGGGAGAGGAGGAGGAGAAGAACAAGAGGAAGAAAAGAGGAAGAAGAAGAAGAAGAAGTCGTCTGCCTGCAAACAGTTGTGATAATCATAATTACAAACCCAAATGCTTGGCAGTGGGGTGGTGGGAGTATCGAGCCCAGAGACTGAAACCGCAGAGCCCGTCCTCTGTGGAAGGCACAGGAAAGGGGGCATCTGAACGTGCACCAAGCAAGAAAGCACCAAAAAAAGAAAAAAAAAAAGAAAAGAAAAAAGAGTCCAGCCGGGTGTGGGACCTCACACCTGCCAGCTCAGCACTGTGGGAGACCAAGGTGGGCAAATCACGAGGTCTGGAGTTCGAGACCAGCCTGGCCAACACGGTAAAACCCCGTCCCTACTAAAAATACAAAAAATTAGCCGGGCGTGGTGGTGCGCACCTGTAATCCCAGCTACTCAGGAAGCTGAGGCAGGAGAATCACTTGAACCCGGGAGGCAGAGGTTGCAGCAAGCCAAGATCGTACCACTGCACTCCAGCCCGGGTGACAGTGTAAGACTCTGTCTCAAAAGAAAAAAAAAAAATGATGAGCCCATCTCCTGGGAGCAGGGAGGCGCTCTTGGGACCGGAGAGCCTGGCAAGGCTAGTCCCAAAAGGCAAAGAAGGCAGCTGGGCTTTTTTTTTTTTTAACTGGTAGATTTTATTTTTTAAAGCACTTTTAGGCTTATGGAAAAATTGGAAAGCACAGAGTTTCCCTCTTTGAACACACATAATTTCCTCTCTCATTAAATCCTCCGTGGGAATGCCAGTTTGGTACCTTGGAGAACACATGTTGACACACTGTTATTAACCGAAGCCCAGGGCTCCCCTCGGGGCTCGCTGGGGCTGTGCATTCCACAGACTTGGACAAGTGTCTCCTGGCGTGCATCCACCATGTAAGATCACGCAGAGGAGTTCCTGGGCTCTGCCTATTCACCCCTTCCTCTCTCCCTGCTCATCCGCGACAACCCCTCACCGCTGTGCAGTCTGTGGCGTGGCCTTTCCCAGCACACCGTGCAGTGTGCGGCCCTGGACTGCTGTCCCCACTTAGCAGTTCACACTGGGGGACTGAGAGGCTCACCCCGTTCTCCAACAGGAAGGCTCCCTAGGAGGGAAAGGCTCTCGGGTCCCGGAGTCCCTTCCCAGGCTTGGGGGAGGCTGACACTGTCAACCCCTTTCCATCTGTGGCTTCCAGGGCAGCCCTGGAAACCAAGAGTGGGTCGCCTAGAGGGTCAGACAGGCCCCACCCACTCTGGATTTCCAGGGTCACCCCACAGTCCCCTTTGGCGGCCACAGGAGCAGCCAGCAGACAGCCTCAGGGGCCGGCGGCTACCCTTGGGCACACATCCATCTAGTGCCCCAGAGCAAAGGGCAGGGCTCAGCTCTAGGCCCCTCTGCACTCCCAGGGCCAGGCATACAGGAGGCTCTGGGTCACCTCAAACTGAAGGTCCTCCCCCAAGTCTGCCCTGGTCTCTGGCAGGAGGTGCTTCGAGGGGAAAGGACCCCCTGGCAGGAGAGATGGCCTTTCCGAGGGGAGGCAGTGTGGCAGGTGGGGCGGAGGCGGACGCATTCCTCAGGCTGATGGAGGGAGAGACGCAGGCTCTGAGCTGAGCCCCGGGAACAGCCAGGGAGGCCCCCTCCATGCTCAGCTGAGGAGCAAGGGCTGTGGGGGTACTGGGAGCTTCCTGTGCAGCTGGGAGCCCCCTGGAGACCCGAGCTGGAGAGGGGCTCAGGCGTCTGGAGGGACCGGCAAGTTGGCAGCCAGTGGCCCTGAAGTCTCCCACGCAGGACCCCAGGGGCCCTTGGCGTGAAGAAGTCACTAGCATGGTTTCAGGAAGTGGAACCGCCCAGCGGGACCAGAAGTGCCCCGTCACCTGCTGCCCTCAGCCCAGGACCCAACGCCCTCACCGTCACAGCCGACGGGAGGCCTTTCCTGCAGACACCAGGCCTGGATGGTCCGGGACCAGTCACCCCACAGGGACGGAGTCACAGGCCCGGGGGAGCTTGTGGGAGACCCGGGAGCCAGGTCTGGATTCAAAGTCGGGTGCAGCTGATGACAAAGACCATTCCACCTGCACCCGGGGTGTACCCTAGGAAACCTGCTGCTTCCAGAAACAGAAGCAGCAATGGGAAGCAGCGGGAGGGGGAAGGCAGGGATGAGGGGCACACAGCAGGGAAGCCGGTCCTGGCAGCCCGGTCCGATTTCACTCTCCAGACTTCTGACAGGTTCTCTGCTTACTCTCAGTTACCAGGTTTGTGCTGTTTCTACACACCAGCCTCCAAAACGTGGGAGGGGGCTTTGCTTCCCAGAAAACGAGACAAAAAGTCAAAGGCTGGGAAGGAGGCCAAGAGCATTCCGGTTCCCCCAAAGATCCAGGTCTGCACTCCCCTCCTGGCCGAGTTCCTGGCAGGGGGCCAGGGGTAGGGGTGTGGGGGCAGGGGTAGGGGCTGGTGCGGGCGAGCCAGGCAGGCGCTCTGCCCTCCCTCTGTGCCTCTCAGCCGCTCTATTTCCCCGCCCCGTCTTCTTCTGCGTCTCTGTGTCTGTCTCTGCCTCTCTGTCTCTCTGTCCTTTCTCTGTGTCTCTATTTCTCTGTGTGCCTCTTTCCCTGTCTGTCTCTGTCTGTCTCTCTGTGTCTCTTTGTCTCTGTCTCTCTTCATCCCTGTCCCTCACTCTGTCTCTCAATGTCTCTGCTTCTCTGTCTCTTTCTGTCTCCGTCTCTCTGTCTCTTTTGTGTCTCCGTCTCTGTCTTTATCTCTCTGCCAAGGGCACTGATTTCTGACTCACACGGGGTCCACCCAGACCCGCACACCCTCACATAGTCAATATCCACAGGAAGGAACCCAGAAGCTTGGAGGTCCCCGCCCCAGGCGTCCCCCTCAGTCTGGAGGACAGGCTGTGACAGTCCCAGCACCTCTGGCGCAGCCTCCGGGCGCAGATCAGGAAGAATCAGTCCGGAGCTCAGCACTTTTCTATTTCCTTAAGCGGCTCAGACCCCTGTGGGGGGGCGGTGGCTGGAGCCTCACCGGGAGCCCCCAGGGTGGAGAGCCGCCACCCAGCTGGACCAGCCCAGCCCTCACGTCTCTGGTCTGAAACCAAGGGTCGGACAGGCTTGAGCCTCAGTTGGTCAAGCATCTGCCAAGCAGCCCTGCGCCCAAACCGCCCTGTCCGGCACCCCACGCAGGACAGCAACACCTCCCTCTGGGCCAGCTCCAGGCAGGACCTTGGTGACAGTGGCAGTGAGGACCTTCCCGGGCCAGCAGCTCTGTGCACCTACCTTCAGAAGGCCCTCAGGAGCCCGCAGGCGCCCCCAGGCCACGGCTGTGAGGCGGTGTCCCTCTGCCCACCGAGGCAGCCCCTCCTGGACTGCTGCCATCCCCTGGCCGGTCCTGCCCACACTCCTTCTTGGCCCAGGACAAGGGTTGCTCCCTAGTGGCCGTCTGCTCTGTTGAGCAGCCCCGCCTCCTGCCCTGGAGTGCGAGCCCAGCCCCAGCCCCTCAGAGTGAGTCACACGCCTTGCACCTGCCCCTGTGAGTGGCTGGTCCCACCTGCCCAAACCTTTAAGACTATCGTGTCCCCGGGTCCAAGCCTGTCTCTCTGTCACTCACATACTGCCTTGAGGCTGGGCACTGCAGGCCCCTGAGCCCGGCCCCCTTCCCTTGCACCTACAGGCATCCCAGAGGTCTGGGTTTGGTGGACAGAGCCTCCTGCCACCCAAGCACCTGCCTGGTCCTTGGACTAGGCCACACCCCAGGTACACATCACATCCTCAGAACAGCTGGAGTCACAGCTGGGCAGGAGACATCTGCCTCCCCACTGGGCTGTAGGTCCCTGAAAACGGGCCATGTCTGCTGGGCCACCATGGTGCGGCCAGCCCCCAGTTGTGCCCGGCCCCCAGGAAAGGCCAGCAGACATTTGCTGGAAGACCGCGTGCTGACAGTAGGACATGAAATGATGAATGTTTCATTCAGGAGCTGGGTTTGGTGTCAATTCTATGTTTATCTGCAGAGTCCGTCCCCGGCTTCCCAGAGACCCCCAAGGAAGACAGACGAGGCTGGAGTTCAGGTTGTTTGAATTCAGGAAGACCTTGGGTCAGCAAGTCCTGCCCCCATTCTACGGATGGGAACACTGAGATGGAGAGGCTGGCACAGACACCCCAAGCGTGGGAGGCTCAGGCCATGTGGTGTCTGAGCATTTGGGGAGGGAAGTCTGACCTGGCCAGGGGGCTCTGAGAGGCCAGAGCACATCACTTCACAAGGCAATGGCAAAACCCTGCAACCAGATGGCACTTCTCCTGCCAGGCCAGCCCCTCCTGGGCAAAGGCACAAACAGAAACTGCTCATGTTCCTCCCCTCACACCTACTGGAGCCCACGCTGCCCCTCCCTCCCCTCTCCTGTGCCCAGCACCAGCCTCCTCTCCCCACCGTGCTGGTCTAAAGTTGCCCTGGCCACCAGCCCGGCCCTGGCACAAGCCACCATCTTCCCTGGTGGCCACACAGCCTCCTCACTGGACCTCCTTCTTCTGCCTCCAACAGCCAGAGGGAGCTTCCCAGAGCAGGGGTCTGGTCCACCCTCCCTTAAAACCCTCAACCACACAAGAGGGGCAAACCTGCCCTGTGCCAGGCTCACCAGACCCCCGGGAACAGCCCCACCCCCAACCAGGCCCACCTGGGTCCTCACAGAGACAGACCTCCCCTCCTGCAAGGCCCCAGCATTCCCACGAACACAGCCCCCTTGCCAAGGCATTTTCCAGCCCCCATCCTGACTTTCCCCACGGCAGGTACCACGCTGAATCACGACCTTTACTTCCGATTCTCTCCTGCACCGGGACACAGACCCAGGAGGGCAGGGGTGTTGCTGGACTGGCTGGGGGTTCCCAGCGTGAGGCCTGGCAGGCAGTGGGGTCCAGCGATGGATACATGAATGAAGCCCCCAGTCACCCCCTTCTTGCCCTGGAACCCCCTTCCTGGGTCTTGCCCTCTCTCCCGCTCTGTCCCCGAGGCCTGGGCAGTCAGGGATTCCAAGGTGCCTCCCTGTTTATCAGACATGGCACTGAGATGGCATCAGCAGTGGGTGAGAAAACTCACCCACTGAGGATGCACGGAGCCCATCCTCAGACCCCACGCTGCCCCGGAGTTCACAAAAGCTCCGTTCCTCACTAGACCTTAAACCCCAGGGGCCCCTGCGCCTGCTCCGGCCTCTCCCAGCCACCAGGGGGTGCCAGCGCCCCACCCTGAGCCCGAGGCTAGGCGGGAGGTGGGGCCCCCCCCACCACTGCAGGAGGCCCTTCCAGGAGGGGTCCAGGGAGCAGGACCAGAAGCCTGTTGGTGCCTGGCTTGAGCGGAGGATGCTTCTCCTGGGGCTGCCTGGCCTGGCCCTGGACGGTCCCCAGGGTGGGACCTGGGGCACAGCACCAGGGTGCCTGGTGTCCAAGAATCTCCTGAGTTGCCCAGTTAAACAGAGTGGCACGGGGCTTTCCAGGGTTCTCTGCCCCAGGGGTTCAGGGGCTTGTGTGTGCCACAGCACACCGCAGTTTCCCAGGAGGGCAGGGGACGCCCAAGTTGAGGCGGCCACGTCACCAAGAACAGAAGTGTGCGTGCAGGTCCCAGTGCCTTCCAACTCTGCTCTGGCAACACTTGGCACTCCGCCCAGGACAGGCACTGTGGACCCTGACACCCGGCACCACATGGACCCTCTCCGGTGTGGTGGGATCCAGCCTCCTCCCAGAGGCCACAGAGTCAGCCATGGTAGGACCCACCATGGACCACTGTCCTGCAGATCACACAACCCTGATCCCGCCTGCGGGGGCCTCCCCCAATGCTCCTAGCAGAACAGACGTTGGCCGGTGAGGCTGACCTGGGTAGCAGGCCCCCTGAGGCCAGCACGGCCAGAGACTTTAGGAGGCTGTTGGCACCTCGGTCACCTCCTCCTCCTCCTGCAGCCACTGTCCTGTTCTCGGCCAGCCTGGCCCGAGTGATGTTGCCCAGGCCCCCAGCTTGACCGGGCCAGAGGGCCAGGCCCTGCTCTGGAATGCCTGGGGCAGCCAAGTCAGAGAACAGACACCAGAAGCACGCAGCCCCCTCGCTCCCAGAGTCTCATTCATTATTCCATGCGAAGGGGGGCATGGACACCGCCCCAGGAATCTTAAACACGGGCAATCGGCAGAGGTCCTGGCATCTGCCTCCCTGATCAGGGCTGGCACTGGGTGGCCAGTGCTCAGGCAGGGTGGGCACAGGACACCCGCCAACCTGGGGCCCACTCTGGCAGCCAGGCCAGGAACCCAGCCGCTCACAGACTGCTCCGGAAGACTCAGATGTGTCGTTGCTGGAACGATTCCCTGGGGGTCAGCAAGCCCCACCCGCTTGGGCAGTGTCACAGCAGACCTTGTGGACCAGCTGCTCGGCCCATCAGAGGAACCCTGGGGCCCTTCCCCCCACGCATTTCACAGCTGTGAGCCCCTCGGCACCCAGTCAAACAGCCAGAAATGGCTGGGGCTGGAGAGGACACAGAGCCCAGGCACACGAGGGCACGCCCTAGGGGGCTCTGTAGGGTGCGTGGAAGACACCTGGGTTGGCCGGTCCTCGGCACTGCAAAGCGATGGCCCCAGAGCTCACCAGGCTCAGGAGGCAGCGGCGCCTCTCTCCTCCAGCTTCAGAAGTAAGTGGGTGCAAGACCAGGGGCCTGCTACCCCTGTCAGCCTCACCGGCCAACGTCGGCTCCACCGGGGGTCTCCGTCTCTCACCACGCCCCCCTACGGTGGCCCTCACTACCACACCCATTTTCCCAGGGAGGAAACAGGCATAGCGAGACCCTCCTGGCCAGGTTTAGCGCCTAAACCCACCAGGGCCCCACACCCCAGCGGCAGGGGCACCTAGGGCCTGCTGCTGCCCTGTGGTGGCCGGAAGGGCCCTGGTCACACGGTGCTGGCAGGTGGGGAACGCTGAACCCACCCTACCAGAGCAAAGGTATGGGCAGGCGCCGGGTCACAGGGCGAGATGGAGCCCCGGTCCCTCCCAGGGATGCACTGGACACGGGCAGGGGCTGGACATGCTTCCTCCCTTCCTACCCGCCAGGGCTCGCCCAGCCCAGACCTGCCCCTGAGGCCACAGCTCCACCCTCCCCACAAAGGCCCCCGACCCAGGCACAGCTCCCCAAAGTGGTGTGGGGGGGGCCTGGGTGGTCTAGCCAGAGGTGGGGGGTGGTGTGGGGGGGGCCTGGGCGGTCCAGCCAGAGGCAGGGGGCGGTGGGAGGGGGCCTGGGTGGTCCAGCCAGAGGTGGGGGCGGTCAGGGGAGTTGGGTGGTCCCGCCAGAGGCAGAGGGGCAGTGGGAGGGGCCCTGGGCTGTCCAGCCAGAGCCAGCAGGGAGGCCTGGGAAGCTGCAGCGACCTCGAAGGAGACAGCCCTCCTGGCTGTCAGGACCTGGCCCCTGGCAGCTGGTTCGGGCAGGACAGGCCTGTGTTTCTATGACATGTTCACAGCAGGACCCTGCGTTGGAAGCCCCTCCCCTCTTTCCTCACTTAGGAGGCTGAGACCTGCCAGGAGCCCAGAAACCAGCCTTGGGCTCACCCAGGATGCTGCCCGTCACCCTGGACCCTTCGTTCCCAAGGGTCTCACGGGCACCACCAGGCTCTGGGACAGGCCCAGCGACAGGCCTAGCTGCTGAGGAGGCAGAACCCGTCCCATAAATGCCTGCCCAGGATGCACCCCCTTTCCCAGCACGCACCCCCCGTTCCCAGCACGCACCCCCCGTTCCCAGCACGCACCCCCCTTTCCCAGCACGCACCTCCCATTCCCAGCACGCACCCCCTTTCCCAGCACGCAACCCCTTTCCCAGCACGCACCCCCCCATTCCCAGCAGGCATCCCCGTTCCCAGCACGC
>NW_022437067.1:2436430-2441300 GCF_009761245.1 Sapajus apella
TCCCTCAGCAATCAGGCCAAGAGCCCCCAGGTGCAGAAACACCCACACGCCGTCCCGTGCCTGGCCCCTTTGAGCCACCTCCGTTGTCCCCATGCCCTGTTCTGGATGCCAGCCAGCGCCCTGTGACCTTGCCACCAGCCCTTCAGACGGTGGGTTTCTCCACATCAGCAGGATGAACCATGAGCATCGCTGGGGGACACCTGTGTCCTCTGTGCCTTACAGAAGCCCTGTGGGTGGGGTTGCCCTCTCCCTTCACCAGCCAAACGTAGCCCGAGCCCTCAAGGGTCTGCAGAGCGTGTTCTCAGGGCACAGGGTCTGCGGGGCGTGCTCCCGGGGCAGAGGGTCAGGGGATGTGCTCCCGGGGTGCAGGGCTGAGGGGCGTCTTCACGGGGCACAGGGTCGGGGGCGTGTTTGTGGGGTGCAGGGTCGGGGGCGTGTTTGTGGGGTGCAGGGTCGGGGGCATGTTTGTGGGGTGCAGGGTCTGGGGGCGTGTTTGTGGGGTGCAGCGTCGGGGGCGTGTTTGTGGGGTGCAGGGTCCACGGGGCGTGTTCTCAGGGCGTGGGGTCTGCACCCCAGCTCCATGCAGCTTGGCCCAGCCTCTTCACCCAGAATAGAACACACCAAACCCTCAGTGTGGCCATGAGAGCTGGAAGGCCAGGCACTGCAGCTTCCGGGCGAGTGCGCACAGCCCTGGCTTCACTCAGCCGGTGGCTGCCGGGCAGGAGTCTTCCAGAGGCCAGGGCACAACCCACAGCCCCAGACACTCCTGAGGGAGCTCCTGCAGCCGACTCCATCTGCAATAGCCACCTCCAGCCCACACCGAGACCCCCACCACCAGCCTCCTGTTCAGGTGGGGGAAACAGCCTCCTTCAAAGAGGCAGGGACAGCCTCTGGGACCCAGCACAGGACAGCCAGGCCATACCAGTGCCCAGGCACTGCCCAGCTGCCCCTCAGCCAGGGCCCCCGCAGGCCCTCAGCCTTGCCCTGGACAGGCAGCCAAGGGGCAAAGGCCAATACCAAGTCCACCACTGACTCCAAGCAGCTCAAGAACTGCTGGGGGCTCAGTATCCCCATCTGTGAAATGGGACAGGCACGGCCCCACACCTGGCTGTTGCGGTCAGCCCGGGGCTGCCCTGAAGTCCAGGGGGTCTGGATGGGACAGGACAGCTGAGCCAGGGAGCAGGCGACTCAAAGGATCCTGGAGGCTGAAGGTCCCTCAGGCATCCAGTTGTTGGGAAGAACTGTCCAAGGAGGCCACCCAAGGAGACGGGGGGCCCGCAGGGTCTCCAGCCTGGGGCAGACTCAGGGAGCCAAGAGGCCTGGTCGTCCTCTGAGCAGTGTCGGAGTGGCCTGGCGCCAGGGTCAGCTGCTGTCTGGACAGCCGTCCGTGCTGTGGCAGGGAGACCCGAGGTGCCCACTCACCAGGCAGCACGGGGGTGGGGGAGGAGCCCATAGAAGCTCCCCGCCCCGCAACATCTGGGAGGGTCCACCTCTTAATGTCCACTGCTGTAATTATGTCATTAACGAACCACCCTGTCTGTGAAGCCAGCCTGGGAGAGGCCATACAGCCCCATTGTGCACAGAGCCACACCAGGGACGATAGAGTTATCCGGGAAGAAGGACAGAGGCCCTTTTGTGGGTGGCAGTCGGGGGGAGAACAAACCTGGTCATTAAACAATTCACTGGGCAAACAGGACTCGCCTTCCCAGAGTCAGCCCTTTCAAAGCCAGGCTGGAGTCTGTGGGGGGTCTCAGTCTCCCCAGCTGTCCTGCCGAGGAGGTGGCCGGGCCTGAGCACAGCAAGACGGTCCTGGAGGGGCCACACCTGTCCCATATGACTGTCACGCAGGGACTGAGGCCAGAGGAGCCAGAGTCAAGCACCCACCCCGCCCACTCAAACCCCCTGCAGGCAGAAGGGGCCACCGGCAGGCCCTGGCCCCCACAGGGAAGGGGGATGCCGGAGGTTTCCAGGTGCTCAGTGCAGTTAGAGGGGACGTGTGTGGAAACGCCGGAGGCCACAGGGAAGGGACCACTAGGTGGGCCGCCAATTACCCAGAAACGAGGCAGAGCTCCTCAAAGCCTGCAGCCTGAGGGAGGCCAGACAGGGTGAAAGCCAAGGAGGTGTCTTCCAGCCCAGGGGCCCGGTGCTCTGTCCACGCACGGGGCGCACCTGCTCCAGCCCTGCTCAGGGGCGACCCTGAACCACCAACCTCTTCATCAAGAAAGCCCACGAGGGCCTGGGACGAGAGGACAGGAGGCTGCCCTGCCCCTGGCCTGGACCCTCCCTGCCTGCAGGGCGTGAAGCCCACAGCTGGCCTGGCAGGAGCTCATCCTGCCCCCTCCACCGCCCAGCCCCATACCAGGCACGGAGCCTGCCCAGGAGGCTGGTCATCCTTCCCATTTGCATGGCAGAGGCTCAGCCGTCCCTCTAGCCATTCCCCTGGGGCAGCCCAGTCTTCACCCTCCACCAATCCCCAGGGACAGGGCCCCAGGGAGGCTGTGGCACTTGGGGACACATCACAGCCCTTCCTCCCCTCTGAGCCAGGTCAGCACCAACTTGTCTTCATGGCCGACCTCCATGCTCCTCAGGAGGCTCCGAGGACCCCATTAATTGTGAGCACAGGCAGCCATCAGCCTGGGGAGCAGGGCACAGTGAGAGGGTCTGAGGGAAACAGGGGCGGGGCCCTGGGCCATCCCACAGAGAGAGGACAGCCATAGCAGGTGGCTGGGCCTGGGGTTTTCCGATGGCCCAGAGCCCAGAGAGTGCTCCTCCAAGCCTGGAACCCAGGGCAGCCAGACATGTCAGGAACCAAGGAAGCATCTCCTTGCCCCGGTGTCAGGTATCTGCGCCCATAGGAACACGGCCCCACCACCGAGGCCAGAAGCCTGGGTCTTGCTCAGAGAGGACTCCCACCCCCGAGCACAGAGAGCAGGAAAACAGCAAGACAGGCTGGCCTGTCCCGAAGACCAGCGAGCAAGGTTCCTGGATGAGGGGGTCCTCCCCAGACATGCTGAGTCCTCCCCAAGGGTGCTGGGTCCTCCCCCAAAGTGTGCTGGGTCCTTTCTGGGTATGCTGGGTCCTCCCTGGTGTGCTGGGTCTTTCCTGGGTGTATTGGTGTGGGTAACCCCCCATATAGGCACCGAGGAATGAGAGCTAAGCAGAGCCCTGGCACAGTTAGGGCTTGAGGAATATCTCACTTTATAGTGTTACTGCTCAGGTATTTCCTTTTATATAATCCTTTACATAATCACATGTTAGTTCATAGAAATAGGGCTTGAAGCCTCCCTTTATATAATCCTCTATACATAATCATTAATAGTTGATAGTATGAGTGCCTGAAGAATACTTCCCTACATATTTACCTATAATTGTATCTTAGTTCATAATCGGCGTAATGCCTAGAGTGGACACAGTACAGAGCATGAATTAAAGAATAAGTAGCTTATAATTGGAGGAACGCCTGGAGCAGATACAGTGCAGAGCATGAATTAAGGGAAAACAGTTATACCAGGACAAGAACCCATGGCCCAGGCGGCAGCGTTCAGTATCGTAAAGATACCCGCTGTATGGCAGGCTTGGGGCGAGAGCCACTCCTCCCGATAGAGGAGTTGTAAGACCTTGCTCCAGTTCTTGTGGAAGGTGCCCTCGGACCGGCAATCCACCTTGGTGACTGTGAACTTTATCAGCTCCTGCTACTGTGCTGCTTGAAAAGCATCTTCCCATAGAACCCATTGGAAGCTGCCAGGAGGTGGCGGTAACCTTGACAGCTCTGTCACTGCTGTGTGACTTAAAGCATCCCCCATAAATCTTAGAAGTAGTTTTCCCATAGATAGAAGT
The DNA here is from genome assembly GCF_009761245.1 of Sapajus apella. Taxonomy (NCBI): domain Eukaryota; kingdom Metazoa; phylum Chordata; class Mammalia; order Primates; family Cebidae; genus Sapajus; species Sapajus apella. The sequence continues at coordinate 2,440,268 of NW_022437067.1, forward strand.
ATTGCACACTGCACCCTCTTCACTGCGCACGGCCCACCTTCAAGCCTTGGTGACCTAATGGGGGTGGACCCCTTACTGCACACGGCCCTTGCCTTCATGGGAACGGGCCCCTTGCTGCGCGCTGTCCACCTCCTGGCCTAGGTGCCTAATGGGGGTGGACCCCTTGTTTTATTGCTCACGACCCTATCACTATCCTTAAAGATGATTTCACTCACTGCCCTGCCCCCTAACCTATACACAATAAATACTCACGCTTCTGGACATTCGGGGCCTCGCCTGACTCCGCTTATAGGTGGCGTGGCCCCCCGAGCCCAGCTGCGTTTTCCTTGTACTTCTGTGTCCTGTCTCTTTATTTCTCGGATCCTGCGCCTCAGCACAGCATAAGGCTCACCCCACGACCCTGTGGGGCCCTCAGCCCTACATCTGGCTCCCAACATGCCCTACATATTGGGTCCAAGCTGGGTGTTCTGGGTTCTCTTCAGGTATGCTGGGTCCTCCCTGGTGTGCTGGGTCCTCCCTGGTATGCTGGGTCCTACTGGGTGTGCTGAGTCCTTCCTTCCCAGCTTGGCAGGCACACGGCAGGTACTGGGAGCACCTGCCAGCTGGCCCTGGGCAGGCCTGGCTCCATCTTGCCGAGAGTCCAAGAACCCTCAAGGTGTATTAGGTTCTCTGGCTGACCCTTCCCTTGGTCCCTGCCTGAGTGTGCTGGGTCCTTCTGGGTGTGCTGGGTCCTCCTGGTGTGCTGAGTTCTCCCGAGTATACTAGGTTCTCCTGGGTGAGCTGGGTCCTTCCTAGGTGTGCTGGGTCCTCCCAGGTGTGCTGGGTCCTTTCTGGGTGTCCTGGGTCCTTCCTGAATATCCTGGGTCCTCCAAGGTGTGCTGGGTTCTCTTAGGTGTGCTATGTCTTCCCAGGTGTGCTGGGTCCTTCCTGGGTGTCCTGGGTCCTACCTGCATATCCTGGGTCTGCCCTGGTGTGCTGGGTCCCCCTGGGTGTGCTGAGTCCTCTTCAGGTGTGCTGGGTCTTCCTCAGGGGT
>NW_022437067.1:2446300-2468508 GCF_009761245.1 Sapajus apella
CAGCCACTCTCCCAGGAGGCTCGCTACCAAGGGCCATAAGCTGGTCTCAGTGAGGACACTCCGGACCCTGCTCCCCTCTCCTCCAAAGCAGATCTCAGCAGCTTCCCCCAGACCAGGGCTTGTCCCTGCACCAGGTGGCGGCATGGCCAGAAGTTTCCCTGCACTCCCTCAGACAGACCTGCCTTCAGCCCCAGTTAGGCCACTTGTGAGCAGACTGCCAGCAGCCGCCAGGTCTCCCCAACCTTGGTTTCCTCTTTCATGAAGCAGATGAAGTATGGAGTTGATGAGGTGACGCAGGTGGAGTGTGGCTCAGAGCCAGGAGGGAGCCCCTGGCCTCTGGCCTCCCTGCTCTGTGGTGGGTTCCCACGATGACCAGGGCATTGGGCTGCTGCTCTGGCGGCTGAGCCCGGGGCCCAGGCACTGTGAGAGTCTGTGACACAGGAGTCAGGGTGGAAAGGCTGGCAGGGCACAGGGCACCTGAGCACACCCCACCCCAAGCACCCAAGCATGGGCATCCAAGCCCGCTCCGCAGTGCTGGCCTGGGCCTGGGGAAGCCAGGCCCCTCTCACTGGGCATGGAACCCCCACACAATGTCAAACCCCCAAAGATGCAGAGTTCCCCAGGGATGCCCAGGCCCCCGCCCCACGCTGGACACTGAGTTCCCCACAGGCAGTGCAGTCCTCAGTCAGCCTCCTGCCAGCCCTGCACCTGCTGGTGCCCAGGGGCCACCCGTCAGGACCTCACGGAGCAGGGGGGTCAGAGCTGGCTCCTGACAAAGATGAGGTTGGGGGAGGGGACTGACACTGGGCAGGAGACCAGCCCTGAGGGGCAGGCAGGTGTCCTCCGTCCCTTCCTGGAGGACATGGCCAGGAAAGGCCACCCTTCCCCAGGGCCACCTCCTCCTCGCCCTCCCACAGGAACAGAAACCACAGGAGGCTCTGCTTGGCTGACTGGTGAGCCACAGCCCTGTCCCCAAAACCTCCCCAGCCCATCCAGTCAGCCCTGGCATTTCCTCATGAAACCGAAGGCAAGCCGAGCATCGCCAACAGATTAGACAAATGAGGCGGAAAAGCCCTCGGGCGTTTCTCAACTCCCACCTGTGGTCGTGACAGTTCCCAGGGGACCAGTCATGACAGTCAGAGCACACTCCGTCCTGCGGACCCCATCTGCCCTCCGGGCAGGGATGGGTCACCTCTGACCAGCCGACACAGGGACCACAGGGAGGCCTGACCAAGGCCTATAGCCTGGATGTCACAGGGTAGTGACAGGGCAGGAGACCCAGAGGGGCCCTGTGTCCACATGAGACAGCTGGGTCTCAGTTCCTGGCCCGGGCAGCAGCCCTCCCAGCCACCCAACACCCAGGAAGCAGCAGGCACTGGCAGTGACTTGGCAGGGGCCGTCCCAGCCAACAGAGGACATTGAATAAACCCTCCGGCACCAACCGTCGCCTTTCCAGCAATGACCAACGCCCCAGACTGCCGGCACCCAGCTCAGAACTCTGGGGAGACCCAGCACCGCCCCAGAGCCCCTCCTCCGCCTAGCCCCCGGCAGAACGTGGAGTGGGCAGCGGTCTCCTTCACAGACGTGGGGACCTCCTGGTTCCTCCGATTTCCTTGGATCCCCCCTGCTGCCTGCCTGGGCACCGGAGCGCGTCTCTCACTCTGCCCTGGCATTGCCTGGCATGGAGCCCTGGTGGCCGCCACACAAGCAGTCCCAGACCCCAGGACCACGGGGAGTGTTTCATTCTATCGGGATGGCCCGTGGCTCAGGCTGCATGTGGCTAGGATGAAGAAACCCAGGACTGAGCAGGAAGCCGCAGAGGAAGGGAAGACTCCTGCCCCCCAGGGCTCAAGGAATCAGGACAAATGTTTGCAGAGGTGCTTCTGCCGCTCCTCCCTGCATTTGCACGCACTTTTCCCTACAGAAATCCCATCACCCCACGCTGGTCAGCCCGTCCCCACTCCCTGCAAGCAGCTCCCCCGCCGCCAGCTCCCCTTCAACCTGGTCCCCAGGGCCTGTGCGGGAGTCCTGTTGACAGCTGTGCTGCGGCGATTCAACCAGTCGCCTCGGCAAGGACCCCGGGTGTCCCCCGTCTTTTAACACGGAGGACAACGAGCATCCAGCAAGGTGGCAGTGCGGCTGGAGACCCTGGGACCCGCCTACCCTGCCTTTCTAGGGAGCAGCATCCCCATCCATAAACAGCAAGGTGGGACGTGGTGCACACTGAGATGACATGCTTCAACGCTGTCCACTGAGGGGGGTCCTCAGGTCACCCCTCCGCTCGACACCATCAGAGGGGCTGCAGGGAGCTGGTGGCGGGAGAGCGGAACGTCCTCAGAAGAACACCCGTTTACCCGGGTGTCCCCTACACTGCTACGCTAGGAACAGCCCCTCACCCACAGGCTGGCCACGGCCAGGGGCTCCACTCACCATACTGACAGCGGGGGCCCTGGAAGCCGGAAGGACAGTGGCACGGCCGGGCAGAGCCTGGCACACAACGGCCACCGTGAAAACAGAGGCCGGTGGTGCATTCGGCTGCGGAGGGAAGGAGAAGAGCAGTCAGAGTGAGAGGGGGCCCCCCTCGCCTCCTTTAATGTCACCTCCTCCCTCCCCCGCTTCCAGATGGGAAGGAGAGTGAAGAAAAAAATAAAATAAGATACGAAAGAGCTGGGAAACGACTCCCTCTTTAGTTCCCAGCGTCTCTGCTGTCTGTTAACCTTGAAAGCGCTGCAGATGAATGCCATCCCTGCCGGCCGGAGCCCGGCACTGGGTCACGTCCCCACGTCTCCACCACCAGGCTCCCTCCTGGAAACACCTCTGCCAACAAACGGCTTGTTGCTTCCGTCTTGTCTCTGCAAGCCCCCTCCCCAGCTGGTCCCTGCTCGCGCTGCATATGAATTAGCAAATCGATGAAGTCAGATGTCCAGCAAATGGACAATGACATAGTTCCGCCTCAGTTTCCCCTTTAGCATTGTAAACCCATAAAAGGGGTGGGAAGCTGCAGCTCGGGGAGCTCCGTGAATGAGGCTGTTGCTCCCGCAGCTCCGGGCCGAATAAAAAGCCACTTCCTTCCCCAGTTCGGTGTTCGAGAGGTTTGTCCCCTACTGCTCCTGCTTCAAAAGGGGCAAGCAGGGGCGAGGCAGGGGAGGCGAGTCCCAAGGGTCTCTTGGGGAGGCAGCCCACCCAGCCTGCTAGGTCTCCAGCCCCATTTTCTCTGTCCTGGGTCACATGCTGCCTGGTCCCCAATGGAGGCTGGCATGTCTCCCAAACCCCAGCCACTGCTGCATGCAGTTGGGGTCAGGCGGAACCCCTCCTGAGTGCAGTGAAGGCCTAACTCATTTCGCCTAGATGGGGAGAAGCCAAGGGCATGTCCTGGGGAAGGTGGGCAGGGAATGGGGGCTGGGGAGAGGTGGGGGTAGGAAAGGTGGGGGTACAGGGGGAAGGGGTGGGCAGTTCAGTGGGCAGCACTGCACAGCTGCAAGGGCTGGCCCCATCCCCAGGGAGGGGTGGCCCCAGCCCAGGCCAGTCGGACCCCGGGGAAGGGAGTAGGTAAGGTCCTGGCAGGTGGGGCGCCAAATATTGACAGAGGCTGTCCGGGGCAGGAAATCGAGGCCAGGGTATGTGGGTGGAGGCTGCAGCTGGACCTGAGAGGCAAAGTGGTGCTCTGTAGAGAGCGGGCGCCATGAGGCTTGGCAGGCAGCTCCTCTACTGACAGCCCCACACGGCCTCGCTGCCCCCTCCACAGCCCCCCAGGCTGGACCAGGTGCCCCCAGGGGCTGCAGTACCAACTTCCTTCACCCGGCAGCCCCTACCCTGCACCTTACCACTTGGGAGGGCAGGGCCAGGGTGGGTGGCTACGCCTCACCCCGGAGAGCTGCTCGCTGGTGACCACCTGGTCAGCGCAGTGACCTGAGACCCCCTGCCCCGCCCTGGAGCCTGCACGACCTGCGGGCTCAGTGAGCTTGTGTGTCACTCACGGCGCCCCTGCCAGGAGGGGAGAGGGAAGCTCTAGATGTCGGGGGCGGGGGGTGCTCTGCTGGTGACCAGGCCAGGACTCCTGGGATTCCCAGGCACAGGCCGGGTCGGCTGTGCCTGATGGGGAAACTGAGGCTCAAGGCTTCATTACCTGGCCTGGGCCACAGAGCGAGCTGTGACCGGCTCGAGCTTTACGGTCTGTGTGGCCATCCGTTCACAGATGTGCCCAAGGCCCACACCCAAACCCAACTCTCTAACTTAGGAATGTGGTGTCAAGAGGACCCGGCCTGGGCCTGCACAGAGAAACACGGGTCCCTGTGAATGCTTCTTCCTCCCGCCCTCCTGCAATCACGGCCACCGCCGCTGCCCCAGGCACAGGGGTCCCCCTCCCCGCTTGGGACCTCACACACATCTGGCCAAATTCAGGCCCTACCAGCCAACACCTGCAGCCTGAGGATGTGTCCGAATGTGACAGGGTGGGGGCTGGAGGGCTGGAGGGAAGCCAGACGGAAGCTGCCATGACCCGGAGGCAGCACAGGAAGTTCCCCAGGGATGGGGACCAGCCCGGCCGAGTCTCGGGAAGCATCCTGTCCCAAGCCTGCTGCCTTGTGCAACTCCGAGAGAAAGCCGGCTGCGTACATCTCCCACCACGAAGATGGTTTTAGATTTTCCTTGTCCTGAGGACCTCCAGCCCCAAACAGCCAAGACTGACCCCCCTTGCGTGGGGAGCAGCCTGGAGTCCACCCCAGGACCCTGCCCTCCCCAGACTCCTGCTCTGCTGAAGGATGGAAGGCAAGACCTGCCCAGATCTCAGAGCCTAGGGGAAGCGGCCACTCACCGCCTCCCCCACTCCGCTCCCTCCCTGTTTCCCGCTGCTGCGCGCCACCCTCCTGTTCTCAGGGCCCCTCTCAGGAGCGTCCCTCCTCTAAACTCCACACCTTCCCTCCCTCCCTGCTCTCCCAGGAAGCTTCTGCCTAAATCTGAAACAAAGGGGAAAAGGAGTGTGCTTCTGAAAATCCCAGCCAGATCCAGCATCCCCGCTGTCCCGGCTGAAGACACTGTTTTGACTCTCTGGCCAAGGAGAGGCACGCACACAGACGCTACCACACTCTCGCCTGGCAGGACACCAGGCCCGGGCAGCCACTGCCCTCAATTCAGTGTCCAGGACAGACATTAATGGCTGGTCTCCATCCTGGGCTAGAAGGAGGACATAGAGACCGATGATTGACGTCTGTCCCGGGCTGGAAGGATACACCACAGATGCTTCCTGCGCCCTGGGCCAGTCACTCCGAGCACATGCTGAATCCTCCCAGCAGCTCACCTAGCGGCTCAGACCAGGGGTCTGGGAGATACCCCCGTACACCCTGCATCATTCCCCAGCATCCAGTCCAAAGCCCGTCCAGTCGGGTCCACTCTCAGAGTACCCATGTCTCTACACCGTGTTTCCACCACGACGTCAAAGCCACCATCATCTCCTGCCCCCTGCAGATGCCTCTTAGCTGCCCAGCTTCTGCTCACTGAATTTCCGTTCTCTACCCTGCTGCCATAGGGACTTTTTAGAATACAGCTCAGATCTTGGTTCCCTGGGTGCAAACCCTTCACTGGCTTTCCGCTGACTTGGCACAAAACCCTGTGGCCCCCAGATCCTCCCTATCAGACCCCTGACCAGCTCTTGGCCTCACCCCAGACTCAGCTCTCCCTGCTTGGAGCCTCCCATGAGCACGCTGCTCTCTGTATAGACAGCTCTTCCCTTCCCCAAATGTCACCTCCAAGGTCTCCAAATCTGGGCCCACAGCACCCCACTTCTCTAGTGCCTCTCAACCGCGATTACACACTCGGGGAGACAGCTCACTCCCACCCCAGCCCCGGGCTCCCTGAGAGCAGCCCCCAACTCCATCTTGATCGCAGGTGTGTCGGCAACCTTGCTGATGAAGGAGTGAAAGAGTGAGCAAAACCCTGCACGGCCAGGCCAGCGGGTGTGAGAGTGACCTGGGGACGCTCCTTGGGGAGAGTCAGAGCCTGGGGACGGGGGTGGAGGGCTGCATGTGGCATCACCTTCTCACGCCCCCCAGGCACCCTGCACGCCTGGCACTGCAAACCTGGCCTGCACACTCAGTCCGCACACTCAGTATGCACACACAGTGTGCACACTCAGTCCTGCACACTCAGTGCGCGAACTCAGTCCCGCACACCCAGTCCGTGCACTCAGTCCAGGCACTCAGTCCTGCGCACTCAGTCCTGCACACTCAGTTCTGCACATGGTCTTGCACACTCAGTCTGTGCACTCAGTCCGTGCACTCAGTCCAGGCACTCAGTCCTGCACACTCAGTCCTGCACAGTCACCGCACTCAGTCCCCGCACTCAGTCCTGCACACTCAGTCCTGCACACTCAGTCACCGCACTCAGTCCCCGCACTCAGTCCTGCACACTCAGTCCACACTCAGTCCTGCACACTCAGTCACCGCACTCAGTCCTGCACACTCAGTCCTGCACACTCAGTCCCCGCACTCAGTCCTGCACACTCAGTCCGTGCACTCAGTCCCCACACAGTCCCCACACTCAGTCCTGCACACTCAGTCCTCACACTTGGCAGATGTGTTTAACCCCATGGCTGAGATGAGGCCCTACTGGATGCGGCTGGTCCCTAAATCCAATGACAAGTGTCCTCATAGGAAAAGGCCCAACAGCTGGATGCAGGGCCCCAACCTAGGCCTCACCCTGGCACCCCCGACTGTAGGTGCTTAGGCCTTACAGGAAAAGGACCTTGTCATTGGATTCAGGGCTCACCCTAGGGCCTACAGAAAAGGCCCCAGAGACTCACAGAGGGGAGACGACCACCTAGAGATGGAGGCAGAGCAGGTGCTGAGGCGTCCACAGCCACGGAATGACAAGAAGCTGGAAGAGACAGGAGGGACCCTCCCCCAGAGCTTCAGGAGCAGCCACAGCCTCGAACACCTTGATCTGAGGCTTCTCTCCTCCAGAACTGAGAGAAAGTCAATTCATGTTGGTTTCAGCACCTGAATTGCGGTCACTCGCTCTGACAGCCCAGGGGCTCATCCTGCACCCCCACCCCACCACGCCCGTCCCATTTGCTCCAGCCATAAGACCCTGCCTCAGGGCCCTGCACCTTCTGTTCCCTGTGCTGGGACCTCTTCCCAGGCACATGCAAGGCCTGCCCCTCACGTCGGCAGACCACTGCCTGGACAGAGGAGCCCTCCTGGACCCCCATCTAAGCCAGCGCCCCCTGGCCCTTATGCCCCTTCCTCCGGCCTCGCTTTCTCCAGTGTCTCACCGGCGGCTTCATCCTTTCCAGGGTGTCCCTGCAGGGACAGGAGTCCCAGGAGATGAGGGCAGCTGCAGGCTCCTGCTGACTGCCACCCTCAGGGCCTGAGCACCATGCCAGCCACCGCCAGGATCCATGACCCTGTGTCAAGCGGGCCACCTACATCAGCCGCTCAGTGCACACTTGAGGGCACTGTTTATCTCTGTGGCTTTGTGGCGTCTTCATGTTCCTTTCTGAGATGGCCTCTAGATTCACGATGCAGTTAGTCTGGAAAAGCCTATATAGCCCGTCTCTGGAATCCACAGTGCACATTAGCATATTAAAGGCTCTGAGAATTCCCACAAAAAAGAAATCTGAATTCTGCTTTAGGAAGAGCTTGCTGGACCACAGAATCCCTTCCCCGTGCCATCCCACAGAGCGGGTGCAGTTCTGAACTCCATGCTGAGGCCCCCTCCGCTGGGCCAGGCCAGCACAGCCCATGTGGGGAGCTGCAGGGGAGGGGCCTCGTTCCTCCAGCTGTCCATCTCAGGGTGTACCTGTGGAAGGACCGGCGAGTCAGCTGCTCCAGCCTGGCACGCATCTGCCACTTTGCCCACTTTGGGAGCCCGGCTTGGAGGAGGGGAGCCCAAGGTACCTGAGGCTGCCAGGACCAGGGAGACTCCGGCTGAAACACCGGCAGGGTCTGGGGAAAATCTGGCACTGGACCAAGAAAAAGGTGGAATTCAGAGAATCCCGGAGCAGGAAGGACACCCCCCAGCAGGAGAAGCGGGTCCAAGCCCCGTGGCACCCAGGACACAGGCTCCGTCCGCAGGGCCTCTCGGGCTCAGGAAGCCCCGGTCATGAGGCCCAGCCACCCCACCCGGCACTGGGTCAGTGGCTGTCAGGGAAATCATAACGCGATTAGCAGCTTCCAGCCAGTCTCTCACGGGCATTAGCGCGCTCCTCGCTCCTACACAAAGACGGCAGGCTCCCAGGCCCCGACATTGTCCTCTGTGGCCGGGTGTCCAGGTCACACGGAGGCAAATAAATGTCACAATGGCTGGGGGAGGGGGACCTCAGCAGCTCAGGGGCGTCCCCTACCCTTCCCCTGCCAGCAGGGGCTGGAAGGCGATGGAGAAACGGGAGGGGCAAAGGGTGAGAAAGGAAAGGGTGGATGGACGCAGAGCCAAGCCTTGACCCCCAGGGCCCTCTCCAGAGTGGGCGCCTGCCCCGTGCTGGGCCATGAACCCTACCACCTTCCTCCCGCTCAGAAAGACAGTGGTGCCCGGGGCTAGGGAGCAGGGAAGACCCTGGCCGGTGCAGCCCCAATGTCCACAGGCACACTGGCAGGGGAGACCGGGAGCAGCCATGTTCGACTCTCAGCTGAGGGGCTTCAGCACCTGCTGGGACCCTGAGACTTCCACCCAACACAAGCCCCTGACCCCAGCAGCAGCGATGCCTCGCCCTTCTTGCTGGAGCCTTTGGAGATGGGCAGCACACAGCAGAGCTGGAACGTGGCGTTGGAAATGCTCGGCCCACCCAGGGCAGGAAGGCAGAGCCTCAGCTGAGCCATGGGGAGGCGGGAAGAGACGTTCCAGAACCACCGAGCAGGGGGTAAGGCCCTGGGCTCGGTCCCCAGGGACCCCTGCCCACAAGCCCTGCACCCAAGCCCTTGGCCAGTGACACCATCACCGAGGCTCCTGATCACCGTGGGTACCACTGCCACTGTCACTGCTGCTAACGGGAGTCACCACAGGCCAAGAGGCTTCATCCAGGCCTCCTCTTCGAAGAACAAGAAGAGCTGGCATTGCTTGAGCGCTTACTGTATACAGCCACCAAGCAAAGGCTCTACATGAAGTGACTCATTTAATCCCAGGTTTTGAGGTGGGCATTATCACACCCACGTCCTGGAGCCCGGGGCCTGATGGGGGCACTGGCCAGAGGGCTGGTGGGGGCTGCTCCCAAGGTCTCATACTCACAAGGGAGCTGCAGGGAACTGAGCCAGGACTGGGCCATGTTTTCCACTCTTGGCTGCTTGGATTGGCAGGGTCCCGCCCATCAATAAACACTTGTTCCACATCCTGGCTCAGACCAGGCCAGGGTCCCCGAGGCCACCCATGTTGCCCCGCCAGGGCACTCCTGTGGGATCCAAAGAAGCCCCCAGCCCTGGCCAGCCCAACACCCTCACACAGCGGCCCCCAGAGGAGAGGCCTGCGGGTCTGAGCATGCAGCCCACTACCCTGAGAGGGGCAGCTGGAGGAAGAGCCTGTGGGCTTTCCTGCCTGGACGGGAGGCCTCGTGCTGCCGGGAGGTCCAAAAGCCTTGGCCAAGCCCCCCCGACCCTGACTCCCCACTCCCTCTCTGACGGCCGGGACTCCGGGGCGGCCCCCCAGCACCGCCCTGCAGGCCCCACTGGCCCTTGCCTCCCCAGCCTTGTCACAGCCTGGCCACACGAGAAGCATCTGCTCGCGGCCAGCCTCCCAGCCGTGAGTGCCACGTGGGCAAGCACCTGCTGCCAGGGTCCCCTAACACCCAGTGCTTGGCACACAATCGAATGACCAAACAAATGAATGAAGCAGTGGCCGGCCCAGGACGCGCCAGGCAGCACCCCTCCAACGCCCGGGACACAGGCGTAGCCTTGTGAACCTTGACTCCCACCCACCTGCTGCCCACCACCCCCCGCCCTTGCTGGGACGCTGCCATGGGGTGAACAGGGAGTGGCTGGAGAAGATCACAGGGCTTCCCTCGGGCATGAAACAGGCAAATAAAAGTCAAACACACAAACAAGTCAATCCTGCGCTAAGAACGAGTTTTTAAAAACAAATAATAACAGAGCCAAAGCCCACATCCAGGATCTGCGTAAGAACTCCCCGACGTGACAGCCAGGACGTCCCCCCCCCCCCCCCGGCTGCCGACCTGACAGCCAGGACCCCCACCCTCCCCTGCCCCCCGCCCCCAGCCTCAGCCCAGCCCCTCCACACAGCCCAGCCCAGGCTGTCCTGGGGAGGGTCTCAGCCAAGATGCCCTCCACCCCAATCCAGCCAGCAGGGCCAGGCCAGGGCAGAGCCACCACATTCTTCTACGGCCCCAGGGTCCCACATGGGGATGGTGGTTGGTGCCTGACCACAGCACAAGGAGACGGAACTGGCAGGGCGGGCCCAAAGCTCACCTGGAGCTAGGCTGCTGAGGGAGATGGGCACATTCGCCAAGCCCTGCTGGGACCATTGAGACACTGAGGTCCCCACAGCGGGAGAGGCTGAACCCGCCTCGAGGGACTGGCCTGGCCCCTGCCCTCAAGCCTGACCCTGGGACTGTCACTGCCCACGAAGGGGACGGTAGCAGGAGAACACAGCTGCACACCTCTACCTGCGGCTGCCGTTCTTGCCCAGGCTCTCCACCCTCGCCCTGCCTTGGACCCCAGGCCCCTGGGCACCCCCACCCCCGCCCCAGCCATCCATGCAGCTGTACCTTCATGTCCCCTCCTCGGAGCAAAAAGCCCGTTCTCCCGCAGTAAACCCTGGGGACGCGGGCTGGCGGCCCCACTTCCTCTCCCCGCTCCCCGCCCCGACTCCAAGCCGCTTATTGCTTTACCCCATTATTAGAGTCCCCTTTGCCAGGCCCCAGAACCCCCGCCTCAGAGCGGAAACCCAGAAACCCGGGGGAACCTCGGCTTTGATGTCTGCCCCCTCCCTGCTCAAATGACCCCTTTGTTCCTCCCAGACTACAGGAGCAGAGAAACAGGGTGCAGCTCAGACACCATCAGCGAGCAGCAGGCTCAGTGACGCGGGGGCTGGAACCCCTCCGAGGCGCGGCTGGTCGGCCCCGGTCACCTCCTTCTTCCTCCTTACCCTCCTCCCTTCCTGGAGAGAATTACCCACTTCCTCTCCTGGAAAAACATCTCTATCATCCCTCCACTTCCCTTTTCCCACTGGAGTTCGTGCCAGGACAGGCGACTCCATCCCCGGTTGGCAGCCCACATGCTTCCTGTGTGAGGAGAGAGCCCGAGGCTCCAGGAAACTACCTGCCAGGAGGACCCCTAGGGCTGCGTCCTGTTCCTGTCGCAGGAGCCCGGGGAGCCCACCGCCCCTTTGCCCTCAGAGTAGGGAGTGTTGGCCGGACGTGTGGCTCACATCTGCAATCCCAGCACTTTAGAAGGCCGAGGCAGAAGGATCACTTGAGCCTAGGAGTTCAAGACCAGCCTGGGCAACATGGTGACATCCTGAACAATACAGAATTATTCAGGCGACACGGTGCACACCTGCAGTCCCAGCTACTCGGGAGGCTGAGCGGGGAGGATGGCTTCAGCCCGGGACTCAGAGGCTGCAGTGAGGTATGACGGCACCACTGCACTCCAGCCTGGGTGACAGAGTGAGACCTTGCCTCTAAAAAAGAAACATAAAAAGTGAAAAAAAATGTGTGGGGAGTGCGTGACTCCCAGCCACACCCCCAGCGCAGCCTGTGCCTCACTGGCAGGATGCCACACAGCCGTTTCAGGAGAGGCCGGCTCTGCAGGACAGGGTCCCAGGACCTCTGTGCCGGCCCCTCCAGGGAGGGACACTGACCCCTTTGCCCTGGCAGCTTCCCTGCCAGGCTCCTGTCCCCACACCTGAAAACTTCCCAAACACCTCTGTCACTGTGAGCCCCATTCCTTTTACAAAGCAGAGGCTTGAGAGCCACCCATTGAGCTCAGACCACCCGCTTCCAGTCCTGGGCCCCCACGTCTGAGCCCCAGCAGCCCATCAGCACCCGCCCTGGTCAGGTGGTATGCAGCACAGGCCTCTCAAACTGTGCTGGTTACGTGGGGGCGACCCCTCTCCGCAGGCCCCCCATCCCGTCCAAGAAGCAGATACTGAAGTTCCATTCAGCAGATGAGATGACCAAGGCCCAGGCACCTGGCCTGCCCAGGAACGCCAGCAAGTAGGAGAGAGGAAAGAGGGGATCCCTGCACCCACTGAGGCTGAGGTCTGCCACCCAGCCCAGACTGGCCTTGGGAGAATGTGGTGTAGGGAAACAGGGCAGGGAGAGGGACTCGGCGGGGGGGGAGGGGGTGGTGATTGTGGTATGGCAGGTAAACCCCGAACAGGGCTCAGGGGTGCACGAAGCCACAGACACCGATGTGTGGCCCCAGGACACTCTGCCAAAGGCAGGCTCCCATCCTCGGGCAGAGCCAGCCAAGTGGACTGACCACACTCAGCCCCAGCTCTCTCTCCCGGCAGCTGAGCAGGTGGCCCTGAGTCTCTCGTGCTGCTGGGAAAGGGCGCTCCTCACCAGGCCCAGCGCAGATTCACCGCCCTGCCGAGGCCTCTGGGGTGGAGGGAGGGAGGGCAGGAGGCACAGGCGGGACTCACCCGAGAGGCAGCCCTCCTCGCCGGGCAGCTGCGTCCACCCTCGGCAGCATCTGAGCACAGTCCGGGCCTCTGTTGTATACACCTGCCTGTAGCCCAGGTAGTAGACGGTTCTAGAAAGGAAGGGAGGAGAGAAGTGCTGACCTTCGAGGGACCGGGTGCGTTTGGCTCTCACCACACCCCTGGGGAGACGGACTGCATTGGCAGAGTTCCCAGCTGCACAGCCTGCGACCCCCAGGTGCCCGGGTGGGGTGGCTGATGCCAACACCCAGTCAGATTCCTCTGAACAAGGGGGCAGCATGGAGGCAGCAGGAGCCGGCGACAGTGGCCTCGTGCTCCACTCAACCCGGGACACGCTACCCCTCCGCATCTGCCCGGCACCCTCCCACCCCACGGTGGTTCTGGCTCCAGGCTGGCGTTGGGATGCACATCTCCTCCCCCTACCCAGCTCTCAGTGCCAGGCAGCTCCGTGAGGGTCTCGGGGAGTTGGAAGTGCCTGGCCCTGGAGCCAGGATGGCTGTCGGGATGAGCCAAGTGGGCCCACAGTGCCCGGGGCCGGGCAGGCTGTGCTAGGCATGGGAGGTGCCGGTCCAGACCCCAGGCTCTCAGTCCAGCAGTGAAGTAGACAGTCCCAGTAGGGGCCCAAACACAGGTGCTGTGGCCAGTGCCCCCCACACCTAGGAGGACAAAGCTGAGCTGGGGAGACAGGTGAAGTGGTTATGGGCAGCAGCAGGAGGACCTGTGTGGGCCCAGGTCAGAGAGGAGACGCCATGGTGGGCAGGAGGGAGGGCTTCCCGGGAGCAGTGTGGCCAGGGCAGACTTGGTACACAGGCTGGCTCCTGCTCAGACGGGACCAGCGGGGGCTGTCACTAAGGCTAAGCAGAAAATGGCAGGGTCTTCCTGGGAATGGGCAGCCCGATCTGTCCAGCCTGACAGGGTGCGCACAGCCAGAGAGAACCCAGCTACCCAGAGGACATGCCATCCCCCTCCCCAAGTCCAGAGGCTGCCCCGGGCTGCCAGCACCTTGCAGCCCATGAAGCCCGGCCCCCTCAGGCCACCCTGAGCCATCCCCTGCCTAGCCCCCATCTCCATCCCGTTCCCACAGGCATCACCAGTCCCGACACGTGGGAGGTCTTGGCAGAGCATTCAGCAGGGGGCCCGCCTCCGCCACGCGGGGACTCGCCCTGAGTGGGACAGCCACAAACCTAGAGCAGAGGGAGGCTGGAGGCGAGGGCACCCAGCCCGCACAGCCCAGCAGCCTCCTGCCATCACGCCCCCCGCCTGCGGCTCAGAGCCACGGTTCCTCCTAGCCTGCGCCTCTTCCAGCTCGAGCTGCCCCACACAGGGTGCCAACCACTCCCTCCATGCCCACTAAAGCGAAAGGCCCTTGGAGAGGGCTGGTGGACCGCAGCCCCTGCAGCCCCCGTGAGGACCGCCCCCCACCCACATTCCCCGCAGCCACCACCAGCTCACAGGCTCCGCCGCCACCAGGGAGCTGATTCATGCAGGGCTGGGGTCATCAGGGGGACGAGGCTGCCAGGTCCACACGGGTGCCTACTCCTCTGCCTTCTGGAAGGTTCGCTACCTCTCCAGGAAGCTCCTTCCCTGCTTTGTCAGAGCGTGGGTCACATCAGCCCCAGGATCTGCCTGCTGACCTCACCGTTCTTCCTTGGAGAGCTGCGCTGACACCTGGGTCCTCACTCTGCTGCCCAAACAGCCTCCACCCTCACTCTTGCAAGGACCAGCAAGACAGACGGCCACCTGTGGCCACCTGCCCGCCCTGATGCCCTGTCTCGCTCTGCTTGCTCTGCAGTGACTAATGGCCCCACAAATTCAGGTCCACCGGATGTGGCCTTACTTGGAAATAGGGCCTTTGCTTCACCGGCAATCAAGCTAAGACATGGCCATCCATAGTGGATGGGGGTGCCCTAATCCAGGGACCGGCGTCCTTACAGGAAGAGGGAAATCTGGACGCAGGCACAGGGGACAGCTACGTGAAGAGGAAGGCAGAGGTGGAGGGGATGGCCATAAGCCAAGATGCTCCCAGATGCAACAGAGCTGGGGCTGTGGCAGACGCTCCCTCGGGGCCCTGCAGGGGCCCAGCCTGCCCACACCTTGATCTCAGACTTCCGGCCTCGGAGCTGGGCAAGAAGAAAGCCCTGCTGTTTGAAGCCGCCTGGTTTTCGGGGCTCAGTGCAGCGGGGGCGGGAAACCCTTGCACAGCTCACTACGTGGCACATGCCATGGGTCCCACGGCTCTGAGGGCTTTGTGTTTGCAGGGACAACTGATCACGTGGATGTGGCAGGGGAGGACGGAGAGAGGCAGAGAGAAGCAGAGAGGGACGCAGATAAGACAGAGAGACACGGGAAGAGAAGAGTAATGGAAGGAGCAGAAGATGCACCCCCGACCAGGGCCTGCCCTGCAGCCTGCGGACCCCACAGCCAGCCACCTTCCCCCACCCCAGCCGCTGTCTGCAGGGGTGGTGACCAGGGGCCCAGCCAACAGCCTGAGGTCAAGGGCCCTTGAGCCTCTGGGAGCAGCCAGGGCAGCTGGGCTGCCATCTCTGATCACAAAACACCCCCAGCTTGCCGGGGCTGCTGCACGGGAAGCCGGAGGTGGGCCCTGGGGACCCTGACCCAACAAACAAGCGGGCCAGTGGCGGGCGGGCGGGCCGCTTCCCGGAAGCCTGTGCTGAAGCACGCGCGCTGCAGGGACGCTCTGGAGCGCCTCGCAGAGCCCGGCTTGGCAGGACATGAAACCACTTGGCCAGACAGAAACCGACCGCCGCGGCCAAGTCCTCAGCAGAGCCGAGTGTCCAGCCCGTCGCAGTAAATATTTACTCCTCTCCGGGGCGGCGGCGGTGCCGGGCTACGTGCTGCTCCCCGGGCCGCTGACCACCCCCTCCATCCCCGCTGAAGGGAATGACCCTTGCAGCCCCTGAAACCCCTGTGAGGACCAGCCCTCCATTCTCCCACAGCCAGCACCAGATCACACAGGCGCCACCGCCACTGGGGAGCTGGTTCATGCAGGGTGGGGTTGTGGGGGTAACAAGGCCAACCAGGGGCGCCCACTCCTCTGCCTTCTGCAGCCACCAGCTCACAGTGGAAGCCGTGGCTCAGGGAGCGTGGCCTGGTGGGAGGGACCTGAGTGGCCCTCGCCACCGTCAGAGCCCCGCCCTCACCCCTTCCTCAGAGGGCGGGAGCCCCTTTATTCACAGGTCCCCCTGGCCGTGTTTGTCGGGGAAGTACCCCCAAGGGGCTGACAGCACGACCCCTGAAGACCCAGGCATCCTCCCAGCTGTATCCCAGCCCCGCCCGCTCTGGGCCTGGTCAGGACAGAGCACCCGTCACCCTATAGCCCTGCCTGAGGCAGGCAGCAGGCTCCACAGCCCAGAAGCCAGGGCGGCAGCCACCACAACACAGCCACGGCGGGGCCGGCCGTGGGGTCACCTAGCCCTCACCACTGCAGCAAGTCAGGTGGGGAAACTGAGGCTTCGGCAGGTTTCCACCCCACCAGGGCTCATCCAGCCCAAGGTCTCCTGGGCCCCCCACCCTGCCAGACTCCCCTGAAGAGCTCAGGAGAGGAGGCTTCTCCTTCTCTGTCCAGGGCAGGAGAGTGGGGCCTGCCGTGGACAGACAAGGCACCGGGCACCAGGTAAGCCAGGGTGCCCTCAAGCTGTGGGACGCACAGCTGCTGCCTCTTGCCCTTGGCTCCCAGCTACCCTGCAACCTGCTCCAACCAGCTAGAGAAGAATCACTACGGAAAGAGAAGGCCGGAAGCCAAGCCCTTGGGGACATGATCCTGACAATGAGACCCTGATGAGCTGGCATGGGCACACCACAGGCAAAGCTGGACATTCAGAGCCACATGGCACCCTTCTGGCCTGCACAGGGTACCTGCTGCCAAGCCCAGCTGTGGCCTCACGCCCAAGTCACCAGTCACCCAGCCATGCAGTGGTGGAGGGCTTGGCAGCAGTCTTAGCCTGGGAATGAGGCTGGTGAGGTGGCAGGCGGAGGTGTGCAGAGGCTGGGGGGGCGCGCGTGGTGCCCTGCCTGCCAGCACTCGTGCCTGCTCCTCGCTCCAGGGCCTGAGGAAGCCCAGGCCAGCCCCTGATCCCTGCCCTGCTGGAGCTGTTCTGCACATGGGCACCCCACTTCTGAGCCCAGCTCTGTGCCAGGAAGCCTGGGAAGGGCTTTCCGGGTTAGGCTCTGACAGGCAAGACCCCAGGCACAGGAGATACCGCCAGCCCCGTTCACAGGTGGAAAAAGGAGGCTGAGGTCGCCAGGCCAGTAGGGGTGGAGCCAGCAATGAGACCACGAGCCTCCCACGGTGCCAGGTCACCCTCAAGTCACCCCTCAGTGCCGTGGTGCTCCAGGTCCCGCCTCAGCTGCCCGGCCTGGGCTGCATTGCTGGGAGCCTGCCCGGCCCTCACCCCTCTGCATCCTCCTAAGGGCAGCCCTGCATCTCCTTCCCTGCATCTCCCCAGAACCCAGGGGCTCCACTGCTCAGCGCCCTGGCTGAATAGTAGCCGAGCCAATTAGGGGCCCTGCCCTTGCTGAACCCCGCCAGGGCTGTCCACACCCAGGCATCCACTGCATGGCAGAGCGGTCCCTGTGGGCACAGGAGGAATGGCCTGTGCCCACCTCCGTGATGCCACCTAGAGCCCAGCTGGGACGCTGGGGTCCCCACCAGTTCCACAGTGACCTGGGAACCTGCTCATAAGCACTGGGGCTCAAGGGCCAATGGGCAAGCGCTCAGGGTTAGGGACGGGGAGTCCTGAGGCCAGAGGAAGAGAAGCCACGCTCTGAAGGCTGATAGGCGGAGTCGGGGGGGAGGGCAGGGCTGGCTCTGGGGAGGATAAACGGACCAGGCCCCAGGGCAGTGCTCCAGGTGCCACCCAAGGTCTCGCAACATGGAGTGACATCTACACCGGGCATCTGAATCAGCCCCCAGTGGCTTGGGAGGGGACGCAAAGAGGAAACGTGGGATTTGGGAGCACCCGGTGCCCACGGGCAGCCCCAGGAGCATCCCAAAGGGACAGGGGCCTGGGCCGCATGTAACCACTTTACTCAGGCTGGCTTCAGTAAAGCACACGATGCCCGTCCCCCAGGCACCAGGGTGGTGAGAGGGCTCTGGTTCCCCCAGGAGTGGGGTGTAGGTGAGAACAGCCCGGAGTCTGAGCAGGTGGACCTCGGCCCCTCCCCAACAACAAGCCCAGAATTTTGAGGCAGAACAGCCACGTTTCGGGAGGGAGGGAGGGCTGGTGAAGAGGCCCGGACACCTTGCACTGGGAAATGCCAGAAGGGGATCCCTGGTCAGTGGCGCCCCCAGACGGGGACTTCGTCCATGACTGGCCCCACCCAATGCCCTGCCAGGAGGCTGAGGGCCCTGCCGTGTCAGAAACGCTGCTCCCACCCTGACTTCAGGCCAGCCTGGAGACGGCAATGGAGAAGTCGTGCCTCCACGGCAGGGTACTTCCTCAGCCTGGCCACCAGGACTGCCTCCAGCCCTGGGCTCAGGTGGCTTCTGGCTGCGTCTAGAAATGGGGCTCTTCCATTGTGAGCTGTTGGCGGGAGACCCGGTTGATGTGGCCAAATTCCCGCAGGTGAATATACCTGCATCCACGCACGAGTGACAGCCACACGACAGGCCCACATCCACGCAGGGGTGACGGCCAGAGGACGGACTGCAAGGTGCTATTTTGGGGAACAGAGTGAGAGATTTCTTCTTCTTTTTGCTCAGGGTTCCTGAACCTCAGCCCTCCCGGCACTGGGCCGTGTCATCCGGGTCATCCTGTGTTCTGCAGACGCTGAGCAGTGTCCCCGGCCCCATCCGCCTGCCCAGCTCACCTGTCACCAAACCCAACTCCACATCTCCACTGTCCCGGGGCGGGAAGACAGAGCTGCCCCTGAGTGAGAACCACCGCCACCCTAACGGTTTCTTCCCCCTCTCCTCTGCACACATGTGAATTGTGCAGCAAACACACATTGAAGCTTCTGGAGCCGCTGGAGAGGGCAGAGCAGGTGCAGGTGTCCTGCGTGGACCCCACGCCCACGAGAGCAGCGCAGAGCAGGGCCTCGGCTCCTCCCCAGATCCCAGGCTGAGAAGCTAAGCCACACTTATCTGAGAACGCGTTCCTGCCTTCTCTCCCCCGGGCACACGGAAACCCTCCACCTGACCGGGGCGGCTGCCAGCTCCTCCCATAACCCACTTTGCATGGGGCCGGCTCCGCAGAGCCTGAGTCTGTAAAGTGGGGAGAGGTGCACACAGGCACTCAAGTTCAGTGTTGAAATAAAATCTTGAGCAATAAAAGGTTTCACGTGCGCTTAGGAATAAGGCCTGCAGGCCAAGTGGCAGCAGCCTCCTGCCGGCCCCTGGCAGGCTGAGACCGCTCTCACCTTCCTGAGTGGCCAGCATCCTCCTGGGAGGGGCCCCCTCCTCCTACACACACCCCCCACAAAGGGCGTGCGTGCTTGGATAAACAGAACAGGGCTATGGCATGGGAGCAGCCACCATGGCAGCCTCACCCCGAGGGTGGGAGAGGCCTCATGCTCAGATGAGGGCTTCATGCACCGGGTGCACATGGCCCCGAGGCCAGGACGGGGCCCGGCCTCTACTGCCCAGCTCCCAGGAGGTCAACGCCACCCTTTGTGTAAACAAAGCCCCTCCCACGACCTGGGACCCTGGGTCCCCAGCACCTACCTCCGCTCGTGGCTGACACACCACGCCTGCCACCCGCAGCCTGGCTTCCACACAGGCACCATGTGGCTGAAGGCCTGCAGGCATGGCTGGCGGTGCCCCACCAGGGTCAGCTCCTGCTCAGCACACACGTGGGGCCTGGAACAGCGACACAGAGAGTCAGTGCCTCGGCCACCCCAGCCGGCAGCACCCACCCCTCCCACACCCCCACCCTTGGGTGTCAGCCCATCTGGAGTGAAGTCCAGGGCTGGCCATGCCAGTGCCCCAAGCCGGCTGTGGAGCCCAGGTGTGAGGGCACAGGAGCTGAGGGGAAAAGGGACGATGGCCGCCACCGAATTCCCCACGCATGGGCCACAGCATGGCTCCTGGTCCTCCAAGACCTCGAGACACAGCCACCCACGACACTGCCTCAACAGACAGGAACTGTGGCCCCAAGGCACAGTCACACCTGGCTCAGAATCCAGAAACAAGCCGGGGCCCATCTGTCCTCTCCCCCAAGCCCTCCCGCCTTGCTTCAGAGATGTCCCCAGGCCAGGTGCTGCTGGGGCATGCAGCTGAGCAGGAGTTCGCCCACGGCAGGGTGGGGTGCAGCCAGCTCCGGGTCCGTCCACTGTGAAGTCAGTGGCTCCCCAGCATCCTAGGACCCGCACAGGTGAGTGGACAATGAGCGAGACCTGCTCTTGGAAGAGGAGGTGAAACCCCAGCCCATCCCCGCCAAGCCCCTTCAGGGCCCCTCCGAGGCCTCTCCATCCCAGAGGCTGCATAAACCAGGGAGGGGACATACCGGGGACGGGCGCCCTAAGCAGCCATCCAGACCCCACCGGGCTCGGAGCAGGTGGAGAAAGGGCTCAGGCCCTGGTGGGGAAGGGTCAGAGGGAGGGAACCTCCAAAGACAGACACACAGGCCAGCATCCCCAGAGCAGGGGCTCGCCCCAGGCCTGCCCTGACCGAGGAGTGAGGCGGGCTCCCTCCACAGAGGCAAATTTGCAGGGAGAGGACAAGGCGCCAATGCTCGTGTCCCACAGCAGGTTCGCCTGGCTCTGGCTCTGGGGACCTCGTCTCCCTTCCGGCCTCAGGCGCAACTAGCCTGGCAGATCCCCCAGAGCCCCTCCCACCTCCTGGGGTCAAGCAGACGGCATGGGCCCCCAGCCCCTCATGGGAGGGCCCCGCCCCGTCAGGAGTATTGTCCAGGCTCGGTATTACCCTCCGCCCAGGCCCTGCCAGGAGCTCCTAAGCCGCCGCTGCCCAGTGGGCCAGACCCTGGCTCGGCACTCTGAGACTCTGCCTGCCCTGTCAAGGCACCCTGGCCCCAGGCCAGCTGCCCCCAGATGGATGCTCTCTCGATGGAGAACTTTGTTTCTCCTCTTTCCTAGACCTGGTGCTGTGCGGGAAGGCCTGTGTCCCCTCTGACTTCAGCCCACCGCCTCATGCCGGACAAATTCAGAAAGCACAGAACGACACAGCGGCAGCAAGGTGAGGGCAGCAAACGGCAGGGCTTCACCATCGGGAGAGCAGGGGCTCCGCCAGACGGCTGTGGCACCCAGACAAAGGACCCTGGCCTCCAGCTGCCCACCCACAGAGAGGCAGACGACGGCTGGGACCAGTCTAGCTCCAGGTCTCCAGGCAAGTCCAAGAAGGGCTGGGGCTGCCACTGGACATGCCCTGCCCATGACCTCTTGCCTGAGACATTCTGCCCACACCCTCTTGCAGTTCCCAACCTGCCTGTCCCAGGGCCGAGGATTGCCCACAAGAGGCAGCATTGATTCCTGGAGTCCAAGGCCACGTGACTGCAGGGCAGGGCACAAGGCAGGGCGCAAGGCAGGACAGAGCGCCTCCTGGCCACGAGCAGGGTCCAGGCACCCCACCAACTCCCAGACAGACCTGAAGCTGCAGCCGAGCAGCCTCTACAGCCATGGGGACCCTCCAGCCAGGCAGGATCAGCTGCACCATCCCAGGGCAGGTGGAAAGGCTCTGCCATAGCCTCTTCCTGCACCAGGGAAACGACTCCCTCCTGGGCGGGAAGCCAGACTTCCAAAAACCTGGACTATTTCTACCTAGGAGCCAGGGAAGAGGTGATCGTTCAGGAGTGCCTCCTCCGTGCCCAGCACCAGGCCCTTTCTCGACACGACATCATCGAATCTCCCCTCTCCCAGAAAGGAGGTGACAGTGACCCGCAATCTGCTCAAGGTCACCAGCTAATGCGGGGTACGGCCAGGACTAAGGCGCAGGCCTCTCCTAACTTCCCCCAGCATTGTTGGGCCCCTGTGTCCCAAAGGCCATGGATCCCAGAGTGAGAACAGGGGAGGGGGCAGGGCCAGAGGTTAGATCAGGGACAGAGGGTCACGTCGCCAGGGAGGGCCCTCCTCAGCTTCCCTGGGGCTGGGTCCTGACCTCATCCCTGACCCCCAGAATATAGCGCCCATGGGGGATGGGTTCTCAGCCCCTGGGCCACTGCCCCACCCCACCCTGCTGTGACCCAAGGCTGACCTCTGTGGATCACACCCTCCCAGCGCCTGCACACACACACACTCACACTCACATTCACACTAGGTCACACACAAACTCACACTCGATTTCACACCTTCATGATCACACATTCATACACATACCCAGAGCCACACACACACACACACACACACACCCCCTTACACACTCATACTAATTACACACACCCACAGAGTCACACACAGTTCACACAGACTCAAATGCACTCACACATACTCACAGGCACACAATCACACACAAACACAATCACACACATTCACAAGCACACTCAATCACATTCACATATGCATGGTCACACACAACATGCTCACATACACTCTCACACAATCACACCACCACACCCACACACACTCAATCACATACAAACTCACTCTCAATCACACACTCACATTCATAATCACACACCCTCACACACACAGCC
>NW_022437067.1:2468518-2503324 GCF_009761245.1 Sapajus apella
ACTCATACACACAATCACACACACATGCAATCACACACACTCATACATACAATGGCACACACACTCACACACATACTCACACATACATACACACAATCACACACACATATGCACTCTTAAACTCCCATTCACACACATGCAGATACACAGGCACACACACACTCAGACACCCACACACCTCTGCCCTCTGGCTGCCAGGAGAGTTTAGTCAAGGTGAGGACCAGCAAGAGATGCGGGAGCGTCTTTGGGCTGTGTCCCTCCTACCAGGGGTGGGGCCGTGCCCACTCTCTCTGGTGCCCACTTTCTCCGGTGCCCACTCTCTCCGGTTCCAGGGCCCCGCCCCCACCCAAGGAATGGCCTTGGCTCCACGGCTGCGCTCCCGTGCTTCCTCACCCACGTGTCTGCCTCAAAGCACACCCCTTCGTGAGGACCCCTCCCCAACCCCTCCCGGGACAGTGCCACAGCCTGTCCTCCTCCTGACAGATACGCTGTCCCCCTAAAACTGCAAAAGCCACGTTTTCATGTATGGTGTCAAATTTGGGATCAGAGCCAGGCATTTTAAAGAACTAACACCTCGGGGAGCGCAGGACTCGCAATGAGCACATTCACCCACCCACCATCGGGCTCTAGGGGTGCAAGGCATCAAGCAGTGGTTCTCAAAGTGGGGTCCCCAGGCCAGGACCAGCAGCTCCTCCTGGGAACCTGCAGAAATGCACACTCCTGGGCCCCACCCTGGACCCACTGAATCCAGGACTCTTGAGGTGGGGCCAGCATTCCTCGGGGATTTAAGAATTGTGTGTGTTTTCCCAAGCCCACCAGGGGCTGCTGGAGCACACTGAAGCCTGTAACCCCAGGCCTCGCGGTGTGAAGCAAGGTCTCGCTGCTGGGCCGCCTGGGTTTGGATCCCAGCTCCCCAGGCCCCATCTGGAAGATGCGAAGCTTACTGAACCTCTGCCTCGGTTTCCTCACCTGTAAAATGAGGACTGGCCTTGCCAGGTTGTCATGAGGGTTCAATGAGCCGGCACAGACAAGGGCTCCCGACAGCCCTTGGGAGGTGTGAGCCAGTGTTACTGCAGATGCTGGGACTGTTTATTCAGGAAGAAGTGTCACTTGTGCATCAACAGTGGGCCCATAGGAACTGCTACAAACATTGAACGCGTTTGCTGCCCCTGTGCCTTGCCACGCACTTGACCACCTTGAGCCCTGGGCAAAGGTGGCCCTGAACTCCTCGCCATAAAAAACGGAAGGGGGTGGGGGATTAGGCTGATGACCCCTGAGCTTCTGGGCTTCAGGGGTCCCTCCAGGGGTCCAGCCCCAACTCTGCAATGGCCCCTGTGCTGAAGGCAGCCACTGTGAATTGGGCCTGTCACCGTCTCAGGATGGAGATGACACAGAGGGGCCAGAGCTGTGAGCTTGGGTTTTCAACAGACACCCCAGGCCTGGGGCCTGCTGTGCAGCCGGAGGAGTCGATGACCATCTCTGAGCCCTCAATTCAGCATCTGGAAAGCAGGCGTGACGGCAGCTCAGGCCTCCGGGGCTTGGACACATGGCCGGGGCTGGGGTCCTGAGGGGATGGGTGCTCCCCTCTGAGGGGCCTCCTTGTCCTTCCTGGCCCTCGTCAAACCTCAGCAACCTCGGCTGCCATGAACCAGCAAGATGACGGTGCAGAAGGACTCAAGAGACCCCTTGCCAGCCCCACCCGGGACCACCTAGCAGCCCTTCCCCAGATCACACCGTCACTCCCTGGGCTGCTGCCCCCGGCACACCCTTTAGCTCCCCAGTAACTCCTCCCCCTCCATGGCTCTCGCCCAGGCCGGAGGGCCCTTGCCCTGCCCAGCCGGGCTGTGGTCCCTGAAAGCAGCTCCTGGGTGGCTCTCGCAGTGACCCCTAACAAGACTGATTGATCATCAATCGAGCCAGCCTTCAAGGGAGGAGGAGTGAGCGTGGGAACAACCGTCTCCTCTGGGGAGTTCCGCACCGCACACGCAGCCACTGCGGCCTTCCCACCTGGGAGGATGGAGGAGGTGACAGGGGGAGGGCAGGCAGAGGAGGGGACATAAAGAAATCTGCCTGGCCGGGTGCAGTGGCTCACACCTGTAATCCCAGCACTTTGGAAAGCCAAGGTGGGTGGATCACAGGTCAGGAGTTCAAGACCAGCCTAACCCACATGGTGAAACCCCATCTCGATCATAAATACAAAAATCAGCCAGGCATGGTGGCTCATGTCTATAATCCCAGCTACCTAGGAGGCTGAGGCAGGAGGCAGAGGTTGCAGTGAGCCAAGATCACAACACTGCACTCCAGCCTGGGCGACAGAGCTAGACTCCATCTCAAAAAAGAAAA
This sequence comes from Sapajus apella, assembly GCF_009761245.1. Classification (NCBI taxonomy): domain Eukaryota; kingdom Metazoa; phylum Chordata; class Mammalia; order Primates; family Cebidae; genus Sapajus; species Sapajus apella. The sequence goes on from NW_022437067.1 coordinate 2,470,862, forward strand.
AAGAAAGAAAGAAACTTGCCCACCGCCCCACGCGTGTCCCAGGATAACCCGGTAAAATGCCTGGTGGCCTTGACAGGACCGGAGTCCCAGGCCTGTCTGTTCCTTGCGGCTGGATCCGCCTCCCATCTGGGGAATTCCCAAACTACAAAGCGGACCCGGCGCAGTCGGAGGCGGAATGCCGCCCAGCTGGCCGGCCATCTGCTCCCAGGCAGAGCTGGGGTCCCACCGGCAAGAGGTGGGCATGCCGCAGGGTCCCTCCAGGGCGGGCAGTGACAGTCTGGGCCCCGTGAGGGCGTCACCAGGTTGGGGAGGGGGGATCCAGAAACCGGGCAGCCGGCCTGGCTCAGCTTCCCAGCCTGGCTGAATGCAGCCCCTGAATAGACCCCTGTGGGCAGCGGGTGGGGGGGGGTTGCTCAGGACAGCGGCCCTCACGTTCATCACGTTCATTTTTGAATGCTTGTTATTACCCCCATGGGGCTCCTCTTCTCATGCCTCCCAGGCCCCCAAGCAGCCAGGTGGGGGACTCTCAAAGCCCTGGAGTTGGGGGGCCCAGCTCCTGCCCTGGGGCCCCTAGGACCCTCAGGTGCCTTCCCCTAGACAAGGAGACGATTCTCAATGTCACTCGAAGCCCCAAAGGCAGCAGCTCATGTAGGTGAGAGCTCCTTCCCTCCAGGTCTGGCACTGCAGCACTCAGGGCCCCACGGGAGGCTGAGAACAGCTGCTTTCTGCGCCTGGGGTGGTGGGCGGAGCGTGGCTGACAACCTCAGGCTCACCAATGCGACCCTTGGTGCCAGGAGGTCCAAAGAGCTAATAGCAAGACTGGACTTGAGCTGGAGGCCCCGACCCACCCTAGAGGGGAGGCATAAGGTCATTAACTGGTTCCAGAGCCCTGGCTGCCCAGAGGGGGCTCCACTGGGGAGAACCTGAGCCTCTTCGAAACACTGGTCTCTGCAGCCCAGCAGCGCCTCTCAGGGTCTCCAAAACGTGGAGCTTCCAACCACGGCTGCTCGGAGCTGGCAGGGCCACGCTTTAGCACGTGGGCAATCTGCCTCCCACTCCCAGCCTCGTTCCCAGATGCCCGCCAGCAGCCTAGGGCCTCCTGCATGAGGCCGGAGGAAAGAGGCCAGCACCCTTCCTCACAGCGGAATTCACTTTAGCGTGACCTGAATCAGCAGATAGATCAGCTCTGCCCGCTCAGGGATGGGGCAAAGCACCTGGGTCCATGAGTCGGAGGGCACCGCCCTCCCTGCCCCCACAGCGTCTCCCAGGGGCCCCGGCTTCTAGCATTAACAGGAGTTTGGCAGTACGGCTTCAACTCAGCAGCCAATGGTTCAGGAAAACTCAGCCAGAGCGGGTGCCACTCTCCCTGCCAGGCCCTGCCCGCTCATCAGATTCCCAGGAGGAAACGGTGGGGGGGAGGACAGGACCAGTAGCAACCAAGCACTCTCTGGGATCCACCCTGTTCCTCTGGGGTAAGGGAGCAAAGAACGCCCCTGCCCCTGCCCCACCCCCACCGGAGCCCACAGCTTCCTCCTCCTTTCTGCCCCACAGAGTGGACCTCAGAACAGGCCCTGCTCTCCACAGCCCAGTGGGGATCTCCCCAGGGTCCAGCTCCAGGTCCCCACACTCAGCCGGCCAGCGTTGGCCCACTGAGGCCCGGCTGCCTGTCCAGCCACACGCCAGGTGCTTCCAGGACACCAGGCCTGTGGAAGGCGGCACAGAGCTCAGACTCTCGCTGGTAGATGGTCTGTGAGCAGAGGCGCCAGTGGAAATGCCTGGAGCCCAGAAGATAACTCAGGGGCACAGGCCCCAGCGCAGCCACCGCCACTCACTGCAGCCAGGGAGGCTCCCCTGGAGAAGCGCAGGAAGGGAAGGGCAGAGAAGGGAGTGGAGGGAGGCTTGGGGCAAGGATGAGCAAAGAGAGCCGCCTCTCCTGCAACCCATTTCCACATTTCAGACGGCTTCGCCCCAGGCTCACAAAGGGCCTCCCAACGCCAGGTGTGCAGGCAGAACACAGGAAGCAGACCCTCCGCTCCACTCCTGGAGACCCCAGCAGGTCCGAGTCCAGCAGGGGGCCCAGGAAGGGCACCGACAGGGTCTGCAGTGCCCTGGTGGCAGAGGCCCCTTGCAGGAGCAGGGACACCGGAGCAGAGACAGTGGGCCATTCACCTCTGCTGAGCAGCAGCCCACCCCAGGACTCCGGGGAGCCTGTGCCCCTGGAAGCCCCTGGCTGGTCCCGGGAGGGGCTGGCTGGCTGAGCACCGAAGGCCACTGTGGTGTCCCTTCTGAGCCTGCAGCTCTCCAATAAATGCACTGGGGTCACAGGAAAGAGGAATGTCCAGCAGCCCGTGGAGTCAGGACTAGGGCTATTCACACTGTGGATGCCAAGGCCCCCAACCCAGGGACAGCACGGCTTTGAAAAGGCCTCCACTTAGTGAAGTAAAGCAAGACCCAGGGTGGGGCTGAGGTTTTGGACCCCCTCCCCTACGCCAGCGCAACGTGGCAGCTTCTCAGTCCCCAGCCAGCTGCAGCTCTGTCCTGCACGGCCAGGTTTGTGGTGGGCCCTTGAGCACCAGGCCCTGTGGGGAGTGCTGGACAGGAGCAGCCTGAGAGCCCCTCTGTGGCCCCAGGACCGGGAGGCTGTGAGACAGGAGGCCTTCACCTGAGCCTGGCCCTCGCCTGCGCGTCTGCAGCCTTCTAGAGCTCTGCAGGCCCCAGGCCCAACACGGGCGGGGAGTGCTGGGTGGGGGCGCCAGCAACTCTCAGCCGCTGCCTCCTCCTCCACTGCACACCAGTTTTCCTTTGAGGCCAACACAAGGATTGATTTGCTGTTCAAGAGAGACCGCTAAACGGCCCGTTGGGGAATCATCTTTCAAAATTAAATTCATCTCGGCTGGCTCCCTGACCCTCTCTTCCTGCCCATTCTGGCACTAAATTCCTTCTCCAACAGCCCAAAGCGCACGTGTTTAACACACAGACCAACTCCATTCAGCTCCCCCGTCTGGGCACGCCCGCCCCTGCGAAGGCCCCCAGACCCCAGAAGGCAGGCTTTGGAGAAGCGGGAACAGGCGGCTTCCTCTCTGCCTTCTCCCAGCCGGGCTCCGGGGCCAGACTCTGCCCGGAAAGGGGCCCAGATTCCTCACCGCTTTCCAAGTACAGCATCTGCCTGAGCCTGCAGAACCCACATCCCGGAGCAAAAGAGAGGGAGAGGGGAAGAGGGGGAGGGGATACGGGGAGGGGCCCTGCCACAGAAGGGCCCCAGGCTCCACCCGGAGCCCTGTGTCTCAGCCACCCCCTCTCCAGTTAAGGCAAAGAGCCCACTGCTCTGGGGCCCCAGGGACAAAGCCTCGGAGCTCGGTCCACCGCGGGCCTCCCGAGGTCGTCTCTGGACTACCCGCCGAGCCCTCCCAGCTCCCGCTACTCACATGCCGGGCTGCAGCGGGAGCAGGGGCCGCGGCGGGACGCTGGCGCCCACGGGCGCGGCGGGGAGCAGCAGCAGCACCAGCGCCAGGGCCACCTCGCGCCCCGCTGCCCTCGACTCCGCAGGGAGCGGCATCGTGCGCGCCGGTGCCTTCTCCGGTCCCCGGCTTACAGGTGGCCCCGGCGGCTCCCCAGAACCTCCGCCTCGACGTGCGCCATAGGACGCAGCCACAGGTGCCCGCGCCGGGTCCGCGGAGCCCGAGGTCGGGGCAGGTGCGGAGCGTCCGCTTCCCGCCCGCGCCCGAAATGGCACCGCGGAGACCCGATCGCCGGGTCCACCCTGCAGGCACTCGCCCCGGCGCGGTGAGCACAGTGCGGCGGGCCCGGAGCCTGGAAGGCCGCCCCGCCCCCGGCACGCCCCCAGCCCGGACCCCAGTCCCTGTCCCGCCCCCCGCCCGTTCCGCCCCCCGCTCCGTGTGCCCTAGGCCCCGCCCCTTCCCCGCCCCCTCTCCCACCTCAGCAGCGCCGCGGCCCCAGCACGGCCCCTGGACTTGCCCAGATCCCTCACCCCAGCCCGGGCTCCTGCTTCCAGCCCCGCCCCGGCCCGCCCCAGCCCCACCCCAGCCCCGCCCATGTCCGGCTCCACCCCGCCCATGTCTGGCTCCAGGCCCCGCCCCTGCCCCGCCCCGTCCCACTCCAGGCCCCGCCCACAGCCCGGAGTCCCGCCCCAGACCCCCGCGGGGCTGCCACTGCCCCTTCGCGCTCCATGCTGGTCTCAGGCGGAACGTCCAGATGCTAACCGACTGCAGTGACCAACCCAGAAGGGGCCGGGCTCCAGGGACCACACCCCGCAAACGCAGCTCTCCGCAGTCCCGGACCCCCGACCCCGACCTCAGGAGACAGCCCTCAGGCTCCCTCACTTCTCAGGCTCCACGGGGAAGCCAGCCTCGGCTTGTCCTGCCCGTGGACGCTGCGTCCACCTTCGCCCTGACACCTCATTCCCTTCCCGCAGGGATGCGGTCGAGGAAGGGCTTGAGGAGGGGGTGGCCAGTCTCTGCCACCCGCGTGCACCCTGGACACCCCTGCTTCGGGGACATGCATTGCCGGTTCCTAGCCACCTCCTGGGCATTCCCGTTCCTCTTTCTGTGCTGGGAACAGTGTTCTTGGACAGCAGCCTGGAGTGGGTGGGCCTGGGGTCCCAGCAGCCACAGACAGGAGGAGGCGCTGAATTCTAAGGTGCCCATGGGCACAGAGGCACTATCTAAGGTGAGGCTTCTGCAAAGTAAGATTCCCTTTTGTCCTTTGAAACCTGGTTTTGGTTTGAAATTGACTGATTCCAGGTGCCAGAACCAGGTGGTCCCAGGAATGGACATGGAGTCTCTGGGCTCAGGTCTACCAGATACTCAGGAGTGTCTCTTTTTGAATAGCAGATGGGGGGTGCGATCTGGGTGGGACCAGATGGGGGCCAGGTGTGGCCCCCTCATTGGCCACACAAAGAGCCAGCCCTGCTGGCCCCTGCTGCAGAAGCACACTGGCCACCGGCTCAGCAGTGAAGCCGGCTGCCCTGTTCCTTGGAAGCTTCCCCCTCCAAGGTTTTGTGTGGTCTGGGGGAGGAACTTCTAATAGGGAGCACTGGAGGGAGCCCTGGCTGGGAGAGGGTTGGGAAGGGAGCACCCCCACAACCATCCCGATGCAATGGAGAGGCAACAGTACCCCTAACACACACAGGCTGTCTGCGTCCCCACACTACCTGGAGTTCAGTTCCCTCGGGGTGTGTGGCCATCAGGCCAGCCTCACCTTCACCCCTGCTTTACAGAAGGGGAGACAGAGGTCACAGGAGGGGTAGCACCCCAAGTCGCCCAGCTTGTGAACTGCAGATCCGCGAACTGAACACAGGGGTCTGGGTCTGGGGACCTTCCCTTACCCCTGTCATCTGCTCCTTATCAATAACAACAAACATGAACAGCACACATAGCCCGAGTCCCCGAGAGGTGCGTGAGTTCACCGTCTTCTGAAACCCCAGCTACCAGGGGGTGCCCCAGTTGCTGATGCTCCAACATTACCCCCATCTGTCCCTCGGGGCTCTCAGTTGTGCCCTTCACTCACACCCACTGCCCACCCTTCCCAGGAGCTCAGCTGCAGGGGCTGCCCCAGCCTGGGTTTGGGGGCTACTATCCCCCTGGTATCCCAAGAGCTTGCACCCAAGAAAACCTCCCCAGTGCCCCACTTCTGTGTTGGGCCCTATCCTCAGGCAGAGGTGCAAACCTGTGAGATTCTCCCCAGCCCTGAGAGCTGCGGAATGGCTTCCCCATCTTTACATCTGATGCCTGCTCTTCCAGGGCTGGCTTGGCACACATGGGTGGTCAAAAAGTGTGTGTCCAGCAAAAGAATGAACACCTTTAAAAAGTTTTCCAGCTTCTCTGCTGAATTCCAGCCGGCCTGGGTTAGGGTGGAGGAGGATGACTCACTGTTGGAGAACATTCTCCAGCTTATCAGAGGAAGAAGGAAAGAATTTGGATGGATCCTGTGGGTTCAAAAGGAGGTCTGTGGGCAGGGGAGGATTCAGGTCACGAACAGCCTGAAACGTATAAAATGAGGGGCCCTCTGGAAGAAAAACAATACAAAAGCAAGTTATTTTATGAAAATACATGGGGAGAGAGATCCAAGATGGCTGATCACTAGCAGCTCAGGATTGCAGCTCCCACTGAAAGCGCAGAGAACGAGAGGACGCCGCACTTTCAGATCAATTTTTGTTGCTCACACACCAGGAGATTCCCAGCGGAGGAGCCCCATGGGTCGCCAGTGCGACTCTTGCGGCCAGCGAGGCAGTTTTGCCGCTGCCTTGGAGCGGCAGTTCTTGGTGCAGAGTCAGAAAAGCACCATCAATCTTAACGCCGCTGTTTTGGCCGGCGCAGTGGGTTGCTCAGATCTTAGCACCGGGAATCAACAAGTCGGACATCCACTCAGAAACTCAACTATAAAGACGGTAATTATAAAGACCACAGATGGATAAATCTATAACGAAGGGAAGAAACCAGCCTAAAAAGGCTGAGAATACCCAAAATCAGAACGCCTCTCCCTCTACAGGGGATCACAGTTCCTCATCGGCAACGGAACAAGGCCTGATGGAGAAAGACTGTGTTCCATTAACAGAAGCTGACTTTAAAAAGTGGATAAGAAACTTCTGGGAATTAAAAGAACTTGTTCTAACCCAATGCAAAGAAACGAAGAACTTTGAAAAAAGGTTTGACGAAATGTTAACAATACAGTAATACACAATTTAGAGAGGAATATAAGTGAATTAATGGAGCTGAAAAACACAACACGAGAACTTCGCGAACTATGCACAAGTTTTAACAGCCAAATTAATCAAGCAGAAGAAAAGATATCAGAGGTCGAAGACCAACTTAATGAAATAAAACGAGAAGATAAGATTAGAGGAAAAAGGATAAAAAGGAATGAGCACAGTCTCCAAGAAATATGGGACTATGTGAAAAGACCTAATCTACGCTTGATAGGTGTACCTGAATGTGAGGAAGAGAATCAATCCAAGCTGGAAAATATGCTTCAGGATATTATTCAGGAAAACTTTCCCAACCTAGCAAGGCAGGACAATATTCAACTCCAGGTAATACAGAGAACGCCACAAACATATTCCTCAAGAAGACCAACCTCAAGGCATATAATCGCCAGATTCACCAGGGTTGAAATGAAAGAGAAAATACTGAGGGCAGCCAGAGAGAAAGGTCAGGTTACCCACAAAGGGAAGCCCATCAGACTCACAGCAGATCTCTCAGCAGAAACCCTACAAGACAGAAGAGAGTGGGGGCCAATATTCAACATCCTTAAAGAAAAGAACTTTCAACCCAGAATTTTATATCCAGCCAAACTAAGCTTCATAAGCGAAGGAAAAATAAAATCTTTTGTGAACAAGCAAGCACTCAGAGATTTCATCACCACCAGGCCTGCTTTACAAGAGCTTCTGAAAGAACCACTACAAACAGAAAGGAACAACCAGTATCAGCCTTTCTAAAAAATACCAAAAAATAAAGAACATCAACCTAATTAAGAACTTGCATCAACTAATGGGCAAAACAGCCAGCTAACATTAAAGGTAATATCAAACTCACATATATTATTATTAATTCTAAATTTAAATCGACTAAATCCCCCAATCCAAAGACACAGACAGGCAAAAAAAGCCAAGACCCATTGGTATGCTACATCCAGACCCATCTCACATGCAAGGATACACAAAGACTCAAAACAAAGGGGTGGGGAAAATTTACCAACCAAATGGAGAGCAAAAATAATAAATAAATAGAATGCAGGAGTTGCAATTTTTGCCGATAAAACAGACTTCAAAGCAACAAAGATCAAAAGAAGCAAAGAAGGATATTACATAAAGATAAAAGGATCAATGTAACAAGAAGAGCTAAAGATCCTAAATATATACGCACCCAATACAGGAATACCCAGATATATAAGACTTATAAAGAGACTTAGACCCCCACACAATAATAGTGGGAGACTTCAACATCAACATTAGACAGATCAATGAGACAGAAAGTTAACATCGATATCCAGGACTTGAACTCAGATCCGGAACAAGTAGACTTAATTAACATTTATAGAACTCTCCACTTTAAATACACAAAATACACACTCTTATCAGTACCACATCACACCTATTTACAGGTTTAAATGAAATATTGGTTGGCTGCTTGTTAGTTATTTTCTTCCCTCATTTTAATTTTTTTATTATGTCTCTGTTATTAAACACAATTACAGGCATACCCATTTTTAGACTGCATTCTAGCCCGGGCAATAAAGCAACACCCCTGTTCTCTCTCCCTCTTCCTCTTTCTTCCTCTCCTTCATTCTTTTTTCTTTTTTTTTTATTCTGTATTTTTTCTTTCTCTTTCTTCTTCTTCCAAAAAAAAGAAAAGAAAATATATGACCTCGTGTGTGCCCTTCTAGGCCCCTGCAGATGAGCTCCGCTGACCTCACCCTGCCTCTGTGCCCTCCCCCGTCCCAGGCACTGAGCTGGGTGACGGGGAAGAGTCCTGGGCAGGCCCCAGGTAGGGAGGCAGGCAGGAAGAGGACATGTGCTTCCTGCTGGAAATCCCTGTGGCCAGGACACCCACCATGCCCTCACAGGGCGTGCACTGCTTTCCCCCACCATTCAAGGTGATGGGGCAGTCACCGGGGTGGTCTGTGGTCGTCTCCCACTTCGCTCCCTGGTCCCTACACAGAGCCCTCATTCTCAGGCACAGCAGGGAGCTCACTTCTCTGACAGGCAGGCCCCTGGGGCTGTCTGTGCCGCTGAATCTCACCCCCTCCACCCTAAGACCAGGTCCTCTGCCCAGCCTGGTACTAGAGGGCATGGGTGACACTCAGACATGTGACCGTCTCAGTCCCAAAGTGTGTCTCCCTGCACACAAGACAGCGGAGCACCACAGAGGGTGCCTAGACGGACTTAGGAAAAAAGGCATCAGCCTGGGCGTGCCTGTTTCATACCTTCTACATGCAGATCGAGCTCACTATACACAAGGTTGCTTTTGTAGCAAAAAAATAAACTATGCAGGGCACAGTAAATATTCTGCAAGAATGATCTTTGTCCATTTTCATAATAAAGTGACAGTCTGTGGGACAGTGTTGCACACATTTTCCCAGTCTGTATCTGTAGTTTCCGTTTTTGTTCTTTGAGACGGCGTCTCAGTCTGTCGCCAGGCTAGAGGGCAGTGGCGCAATCTCAGCAAACCTCCACCTCCCAGGTTCAAGCTATTCTCCTGCCTCAGCCTCCCGAGTAGCTGGAACTACAGGCGTTCACCACCACACCCAGCTAATTTTTGTTTTTTTTAGTAGAGATGGAGTTTCACCACATTGGCCAAGATGGTCTTGATCTCTTGCCCTCGGCTGCCCACCTCAGCCTCCAAAGTGTTGGGATAACAGGTGTGAGCCACCACGCCCAGGCTAGCTTTGGTTTGAGTGTTGTTACTGATGCTGTTGGACTATTTCAGTTTCAAATTTCAGGTACTAAGACGTATGTAGTTTTTCTCTGCATCTCCCTCCTTTGCTTAGAGGTAAGTGCTAAGCTTAGAAGATGCCCTAATGTTTCATTCTTTTTCATTGCATATTTCATTTACATATTTCCCCATCATTTACTCTGCTGTCACTGTGAAGGAGGAATTGCCTGGTTAGCCAGTGGTCCAGGCGCCATCAGCCAGCCCAGCTCCTTCCACCCATCCGAGGCAGCTTCTTCATCCAGAACTCATCACAAATAGATCTGTCTCTGGGTATTTCCATTGGGTCTTAGCTCAGCCCCAGATGGTATTACCTCCTTGCCCTGAGTCCCCAGGACGAGACAGAAGAGCCCACCATGGTGATTCTCATGCCAGCTTATTGGGAGTGTGTTTGAATGACCAGTACCTCCCCACTACTCTCACCTCCCCCCCCCCCCAGAATTATAGTGGTAACTCCCATCTGTCATTGTTTCAAATGAATTTTGCAGTCACTTTGCCCAGTTCCTTCAAAGTTGCATTGGACTTTTCATTGCCATTGCCTTTAATGTCTGCATGGAGAACCACACATTTTCACAGTCATCAAAATTTGGGAAGGGCAGGGATGAAGCAGGAGGTGTACTTTCTGACCATCCCACGGAGGCGAAGGAGAGAAAGGGCGGCTGCAGAGATGGTTGCGGGACCCCCTGGCGCGGGGCACAGGTGTTGGAACCCACCGGTCCCTTGGCTGGACCCACTGGCCTCCCTCTGGTCCTCTTTCCAAGTGGGGGCTTCCCATGGCTTCAGGGGCCCACTGGGTTGCAGCTGCAGCCCAGGCCGCAGCTCCCAGACCAAGCTCCACCCTAAAAACCTCTCAGGAAACCGTAGCCAGGCATCACGGTTCCACTGTTAGGATTTGCTGACTCCACCTACGTGGCACAGACCCGCTGGGTCCTTACAGCCCTGTGCATTTTTGGGGAGGCACCAGGTGGGAAGCAGCTCAAGTGGAGGTCTCTGTTAGACCCCAAATGGAGATGCCTGCAAGAGGGCTCTGAGCCACGGCACAAGCCTGGGTGTTGACCCCACCCACCTGGCCCCAGCCTCCCCACCCACCGCGGTATCCAGGGGGCTCAGCCCTCCCACTCCTCCCCTCTTTATCCTGCCAGGCCTCGAAGCCTCAGCCCTTGCGGGGCACCCAGGCCACCACTCCTGGGTCACATGCAGAATCAGGCTTGGCTCAGAGCCTCTCCCCAACAGACACGAGGCATGGATGTGCTTCCTCTTCTACCATTTTTAAATCTGGCAAATAATTCCTCTACCTTGCCTGAAAAGCATTACTAAAATACACTACCTTTCCATGTTTTTGTCTCATTCTCTGTTGGAAATAATACAACCTTTGGATGGAGGAGAAATAACGTAGAGAGAAAGGAGAATCAAACCACCACCTCGGTGGATAACTCGAAGGGCTAATTTCCCAAGCAAACTGCTCCTCGTGCCCCGTCTGCGGGCTGGCGCTGCACGCTCCTTCCCTGCAGCCTGACTTTAATCCTTGCAGAGCTGAGAGTCCCACAGCGAGAACTGCAAAACATCCCTGAAAGCTCCTGTCAATCCAAGAAAATAATCCCGCATCTTTTCTGAACTGTCACGCCATTTCTCCTGACAGGGGGGCGAGCAGAGTCGTTCATGCTGAAGGTGCTTCCTGGGCCTCAGATGCACGGTGCCACAGCAGCCCTCATGTCAACACCAGTGACCGCCCGCAACGGTCTCTGCCAGCACCCCCAGTGTGAGATGACCACAAAACCCAGCATGTGCCGCTGATGGCCAGAGACGGGGGTGAGAGAAGGGGTGGAGACTCTCCCGGCAGCACAGGAGCACACAGCAAACCCTGCACCACACCCTTCCCTGAGGCTACGGCCGGCCTGCCAGTAGCTGACGCTGAAGTTCATTTCTAAACCTCTGAATTTGCCCCAAAGGAAAGAGTCAACTGAAAAGACATGTGTGGCATACCTAAGGTGGGTTGTGTGATGTGGCCCCAGCATGGTGGGGAGAACGGGAATCCCAGAGCAGATGACCCGGTCAGAACCCCATCCCAAACGCGCCGGGTGGGACGCCTTCCTCCCTGGCTCTGTTCCGTGTCCTCCTGGGTCGCAGCCTCCAGCTCTGGTTCCTGCTCAGTGTTTGAACCATGGCACCACCGAGCAGAGCTGCTGTTCTGGGGACCAGACGGCATCCAGACACACAGGCCTGGGCTTCGTCATGCAGCCCCCCGACCCTATCCCCACCCAGACCCCCCTCCTGCCATGATGCCGCCACCATCTCTCCCTTCAACCCTGGGGTCAGCATCAAGACGGAGCTAGGTACGGAAACGTGACGGTGTTTCAGACCCGGCACTGACACTCAGATGGAAAACTGCACCCACTACTGCCACCGGCCTAGGAGCTAGAGACAGCCTAGTGCGTTGAATATTGGCCTCCAAAGACATTGGTCCCTGTCCTCCCTGCCACTGGCTCCTGTGAATGTGACCTCATTTGGAAAAAGGGCGTTTGCCCCGTGTTCTCACTTGTGAGTGGACGCTGACTGATGAGAACACATGGCACACTGGGGGAACAACACCCTCTGGGGCCTGTGGCGGGGACGGACAGCGTCAGGAAGAAGAGCTAGTGGATGCTAGGCTGAATTCCCAGGTGGCGAGGCCATCTGTGCAGCAAGCCAGCATGGCACACACTGACCCGTGTCACAAACCTGCACGTCCTGCATATGGACCCCTGAACTTAAAACAAAAGTTGCAGATATAATCAAGTAAAGCATCTCTGGACGAGATCGTCTGGGGCTTTCTGTACAGGCTGTAAATCCTCGGACAGGTGTCCTTGTAAGAGACAGCAGAGGGAGACTTGAGACAGAGCCACAGGAGGGCACAGCGTGAAGCCAGGGGCAGAGAACCAGGCCATGTGTCCACAAGCCTAGGGGCGCCGGGGTCGCTGGAGCTGCCAGAAGCTGGGAGAGAGGCCAGCCCAGTCTGAGGTCACTTGTTACAGCACCGCAGGAAACTCCTGAGTGAGGCACGTCAGTTCCTGTCCCTGGGGAGCCCCCGGCCCAGAGAAGAGGAGCCTCCACAGCTGACACTTCCCTGGCCTGGCCTGGCCTGCTTTGCCCTGCTCTGGGGCAGTGATGCCCTTCAGGCCCCGGCCCCGGCCATCTTAGCAGCACCTGCACACAGGAACAGACAGAGGCTCCCCCTCGCCCCCACTCCCTGTGTCCCCTGCAAGGCCAAGGCTGGGAGGCAGGTGTTCTCAGCCCAGCAGGCTTCCTGCAGTGGAGTGCTGTATTTCTCAGGTCAGAGAGGCATGGGCCACGCCCTGCCTGCCATGCTGCCCAGAACAGAGCCAACGCTCAGGCCCAGGCAACATCCTGTCCAAGATCTTCTGGCCCCAAGTTAACCCGAGCTCTCCCAGCCTCCCCCTGGGTCCCATTCTCCCAAAGGAAGCATGCCTCTCGAGGCCAGGCCTTCTCACTGGACCCATGGCAGAGAGACCACCTGGGGACCCTGGGCCCCACCTGGCGAGGGGCAGGTGGGAAGCAACACAAAACCATCCTCCTGCTGGGGTGCAGTGGGGAAGGACATTACCATCAAAGCGACTCAGCCTTTGAGAACTGCAGGAGAATGGCACCCCGCTCCTTCCCCGAGGCCTGCTCTTGATCCTTGGACCCATCCAAAAGCCTCTTCCCTGCCTGCAGGGAGAGGCATTTCTTTGTGGATTTCTTTGTGGAAGTTGCCTCTTCTTATTTCATGAGTTGCCAAAGTGTAAGGGCCATGTCTGCAAGACACCACCTGAGTGCTCACAACTGCCCCAAGCACTGCCGACCCTCACACACAGCCCTGGGGACTGTCCCAGCCCTGGCTCCATGGAGAAGGGAGAGGCTGAGAAACACTCCTCCACCCAAAGTGCATCCCGCAGAGCACAGCTGCCTCTGGAAGCCAGGGATCCTGCATGCGGGAGCAGCCTCCAGGCTGTGCACTGACCCCCAGCCTGGGGGAGCTGCTGCAGGAGCCTGGAGGACCTCACCCTTCGGCGGTCCTGCAGCACGTGGGCCCTTGACTACCACAACCACTAGAGTGATGGCAAGGGCGGGACCTGCTGATTTTGCACATGCAAAACCGTAACCTGTGGAAGTTAAGATACGGACCCGCGCTTCCCAGTTCAGACTTCCAATGGCAGGAAAATCAACAATGACTTCATCCAGGGCCTGAAGACACCCCAGCGGGAAGCTGTGTCCTCTGCCGGGAAGGCCGTGCGCGGGTGATGCTGCCACCTGCTGACAGAAATGGGAATAACCTCTTAGAAGCCCCAAGAAATAGACAAAACTCAGGGGCTCCCCTCCCGGGACCTCACAGCCAGACCCCAGTCACGAACCATCCATGCCCGGCAACCAGCGTGTGTGGAGAGAGCAGCCATCTGGCTGGGCGGTCCATCACGCACGTGTGATACATTATGTGCGTCCCCCAGAAAGGCACATTCAGGTCTTAGCCCCAGTACCTGTGAATATGACTGGTATGGTTGGGCTCTACGTTGTCCCCTCCCAAACCTCACCTCAAATTGCAATTCCCCACGTGTCGAGGGAGGGGCCTGGGAGGAGGTGACTCAATCATGGGGCAGATTTTCCCCTTGCTGTTCTCCTGATAGTGAGTTCTCAGGAGTTCCGATGGTTTAAAAGTGTGACACTTCCCACCCCGCCTCCCTCTCCTGCCACCCTGTAAGACGTGCCTTGCTTCCCCTTCATCTTCCGCCATGACTGTAAGTTTCCTGAGGCCTCCTCAGCCATGTGTAACTGTGAATCAACTGAACCTCTTTCCTTTATAAATTACCTAGCCTCAAGTAGTTCTTTATAGCAGTGTGAAAATTGGCTAATACAGAAAATTGATACCAGGATAGTGAGGCACTGATATCCAGATACCTGAAAATGTGGAAGCAACTTTGGAACTGGGTAACAGGCAGAGGTTGAAACGGTTTGGAGAGCTCAGAAGACAGGAAGATGTGGCAAGTTTGGAGCTTCCTAGAGACTTGTTGAACGCTTCTGAGCGAAATGGTGATAGTGATATGACCAACATCAGGCTGACGTGGTCTTAGGGAGATAAGGAACTGAAGCAAAGCTGTGCTTTAGGAAAGAGACTGGGAACATTCTGCCCTAGAGATCCGTGGGACTTTGAATTTGAGATGATTTAGGGTATCTGGCAGAAGAAATTTCTAAGCAGCAAAGCATTCGAGATGTGACCTGGCTTTTTCTGAAAACGTACAGTCATGTGTTCACAAGGAGATGATCTCAAATTGGAACTTATGTTTAAAAAGAAAGCAGAAGATATAAGTTTGGAAAATTTGCAGCTGATGTGGTAGAAAAGGAAAACCCATTTTCTTGGGAGAAATTTAATCCATCAGCTGCAGATATGTCTCCAGGGCATCTCAGAGAGCTTCACGGCAGACCCTCCCACCACAGGCCCAGAGGCCAAGGAGGCAAAACCAGCTCCAGCCAGGGCTAAAAAGGGTCAAGGTACAGCTTAGGCAGAGCCTGCAGGTGTGCAGAAGACAAGTGTTGAACTTTGGAAGCCTCTGCTTAGGTTTCAGAGGACGTATGGAAATGCCTGGATGTCCAGGCAGAAGTCTGCTGCAGGGGCAGAGCCCTCATGGAGAACGTCTGCCAGGGCAATGCAGAGGAGAAATGTGAGAAGAGGGCCACCATCCTCCAGACTCCAGAATGGTAGATTTACCAACAGGTTGCACCCTGGGCCTTGAATAGCTGGAGGCCCTCGGGGCAGAGCTTCCCAAGGCCTTGGAACCCCACCCCTCGGATCAGTGTGGCCCTGGATGTGAGACATGCGGACAAAGGAGATTATTTTGGAGCTTTAAGATTTAATGACTGCCCCACTAGATTTTGGACTTGCATGGGGTCTGTAGCCCCTTTGTTTTGGGCCAATTTCTCCCTTTCGGAATGGGACCATTTACCAATGGTAGTACCCCCCCATCGTATCTTGGAAGTAACTAATTTGTTTTTGATTTTACAGGTTCATAGGTGGAAGGGACTTCGTCTCAGATGAGACTCTGGGCTGTGGACTTCTGAATTAATGCTGAAATGAGTTAAGACTCTGGAGGACTGTTGGGAAGGCACGACTGGTTTTGAAATGTAAAAAGGACATGAGATTTAGGAGAGGGAAGGGGTTGAATGATATGGTTTGGCTGTGTCCCAACCCAAATCTCATCTCAAATTGTAATCCCCACGTGTCCAGGGAGGGACCTGGTGGGAAGTGATTGGAGCATGGGGGCGATTTCTCCCATGCTGCTCCTGTGATGACGAGTTCTCTCAAGATCTGATGGTTTAAGTGGGGCTCCCACCCCCACCACCATGTAAGACTTGCCATGTTTCCCCTTTGCCTTCCACCATGGTTGTAAGTTTTCTGAGGCCTCCACAGCCATGTGTAACTATGTCAATTAAATCTCTTTTCTTTATAAATAACCCAGTCTCAGGCAGTTTTTTATATTAACAGCAGTGTGAAAAAAACTAACAGTGACCTTATTTGGAAATAGCAACTTTGCTGATGATCAACTAAAGACGAGGTCACTAGGGTGGTCCCTAATCCAATAGGACTGGGTGTTCTTGCAGAAGAGGCCCACGGGGAGACGGTGGTGTGAAGAAGGAGGCAGGAATGGGAGCGATGCATGAGCAAGCCCAGGGGGCCAAGCCTGGCTGGTAACATGAGACCCTTGCAGAGTAAGGCATGCCTCAACCTCGGGGCTGCCGAGGGAGCACGGCCCTGCCCACACCTTGATTTTGGATTTTTGGCCTCCAGAGCTGGGAGGAAACACATTTCTGTCGTTTTTTAAACAAGTCAGTTTGTGATGCATCCTGGTGTATTGTGGCAGAAGCCCCAGGAAACTCATCCATACTGAATGCAATTTGTTTATCGTCTAAAACACAACTTTCCTCCCTCATCTATCCCTCCTGTCACTTCTGGAATTTCTATATAGGCATCCAAGTCACTCCCCATATCCACAGAACGCCTAGGCAGCTGGGTCAGAATCCTCATTGTCCTGCCAGCTCCCACCAGCAGCCTGAACCCTTAGCCCCAAACGGTCTCACTGGCCCTGGGCTCACGTGCCGAGTTCTTCATCCCACTCGCTGGGCATCTGGTTCCAGGACCGCAGCTCTATCCTTGCCGCGTCCAGAACTTGCTCCTCTCTCCCTCCCCTTCTCATTCTCCTTCCCCTCCCTCTGGAATGTCCAGTTCTAGTTGCCCATCACTGACCACAGCTTGCAGCTGTCCCAGTACTTCTCATCTACATTCATGCAGCTCCCTCCTGGCCTGTTCTTCCCCGCCTGGGGGTATTCTCCCACTCACCAGTGCCTGCTAAATCTGCGGCCATTTCTAGCCGGACTGGACACTTGGACCTCAATGTCCCCGCCGGTGAGTTAGCTGGGAGACACTCGTCTATAGGTCCCACTGCCCGGTCTTGCTGGGCGTGCCAAGAACACAACGCCCTGACCACTCTTTCCTGGGCTATTTCTCCGGCCTGCGCTTGCGGTGGGCAGCCTTCCGGGAAGACAGTCTTCCTCTGGGACAAAGACCACATGGGTCCCACAGGCTCCAAGTTCCTGTTTTGTAACGTACCCACTGTGGCACCACATGTGTCTGGGCACAACGGCGTCGCCTGATTCCTGTTGTCATCTTTTCTCTCTGACTCGGGGTATTGCGTCTTCTGCCGGCGCCCATGCAACTTCGGCAAGCTGGCCTGTCTGCTGGCAAGTGGGGCAGAATCCCTGCACACCACCATTCTTGGCAAACACTCCTTCTGGGATCTTGGCCTCCCTTTTCTCCCTGGACTTCGACCACCGTTACCCAGCAAACTCCCCGTCTAGACCAGCCCAGCATGGGTTTCTCCCACTCCCCCAGCTGCTGCGTGGGAGGCGCCACTGCAAACCTCCCTGGGGTCTCCCAGCTGCTCAGAGGTCCCCATGCCCTTCCCTGATCAGCTCCGGAACGGCGATTCCACATCGTCCATCTTTGCCAACACCCCGCTCCATCCCCACCCCGACCGAAGGAAACAGATGTGCCCCGAACTCCTCATTCTCCCCCATCTCGTTGTCCTCGCCTACCTGCACCCCGCCTCTACCTGCACCCCGCCTCTACCTGCACCCCGCCTCGTGTGTCTTCCTCATCCCCCAGCAGAGGGATCTATCCTGCCCGAAGGTAACCCTGACCCCTGGACTCTGCGCCCTCTTTCCCGCAGCCCCCTCCACACGCGCTGGGGCACCTCCGGGACCCGGGGCTAGCGCGGGGCGCACACACGGTCCATCCACCTCGAACCGCGAGCGCTGACCGGGAGCTCTGGGCCGCCCTCTCCGTGCACACTGGCTCGCCGACGGCTCGCGACATTCCCATCCTGCAGATGCCAAGGAACAGGGAGAAGGCCAGCCGGGAGGACTCGCGGGCGAGCTGGAGCTCCGCCAGGCCCCACGGCGGCCCCAGGGCAGGCTCCGCGCAGGGCCCGGGCTGTCCCGCGGCTCCCACGTCCCAGGCCGTTCGCCTTCACCCCACACCCGCCCCCGACACCAGCACTTTCTACCCTCCCGCCTCCGCGTGCACGGCTCCGTGGATCCGTCACGAATGCCCGGCGTGGGGGAAGAGCGCCCGGTCCCGGCAGGAGACCGCCGGCCGGCGTGCGAACTCCCCTGCGTCCTCCAACCGCCGCCCCCGGGCGCCGCACCCCTCCGCGCTGTGCGAGCCCCCGACCCGCGCGCGCGCCTCCGCCCACGCTCCAGGGGCCGAAGGGGGCATGGCCCTTGCAGGGTGATTCATCCGCTTTCCAAGCCGGCCCAGGGGCTCCAGGATTCCCGGGCGTCCTCCCCGGCGGCCCCGCGACCCCCAAGCAACCGGCTTCGGCCCCGCCCCTTCCCGTCGTGTAAACAGGAAGTGAGGCTGCGCGTGACAATCGCTTCCGGCGCAGCGAGGGGCGGGAGCAATGGTGAACGGCGGCGAGGCGAAGCCAATCGCGGAAGGTGGCAGGAGGAGAGCCAATCCCGAGGGTCAGCGGGCGCGGGAGGGGCGGAGACAGGGGCGGGGCCGTGGGCGGGGCCGGGCGGTGGCTGTGGCTGCGGCGACGCCGGCTGCGGCGACGGCTTCCGCGTCGGCTTCGGGGTCCGGGTCGGTAACGGGCGCGGCGATGCTGCAACTGCGGGACTCGGTGGACTCGGCCGGCACGAGCCCCACGGCGCTGCTGGCGGCCAGCGAGGAAGTGGGGGCGGGCGGCTGCCCGGGCGGGGGGCGGCCGGGACCTGGGACGCCGCTGCGCCAGACGCTCTGGCCGCTCAGCATCCACGACCCCACGCGCCGCGCCCGCGTCAAGGAGTACTTCGTGTTCCGGGTGAGGCCGGGACCGGGGCCCAGGGCGCGGGGCGGCATCGGGGCGCGTGGGGACGGAGGCGGGCGCCGGGCGTTCCTGCAGAGAGCGACCTGTGACCTGTGACCTGTGATCTGTGACCTTTGCCCCCACCCGCCCAGCCCGGCAGCATCGAGCAGGCAGTGGAGGAGATCCGCGTGGTGGTGCGGCCCGTGGAGGACGGCGAGATCCAGGGGGTGTGGCTGCTGACCGAGTAAGCCGGGGCTGCGCGCTCCTCGGTGGGGGGACCCGCTCCTAGCCACCGCGCAGCGCCTTGCGGGGACCTCCCAGCGTGCTACGCTCAGGCGCCGCGCGCCGCCCCTGCTGCCGTTTCAGCCGGGCTGGCCTTGGCGAAGCCGGGACAGCCGTGTCCAGGGTGGACCGAGGCCCCTCCTCTTCCTGCAGGGTGGATCACTGGAACAATGAGAAGGAGCGGCTGGTGCTGGTCACCGAGCAGTCCCTGCTCATCTGTAAATACGACTTCATCAGTCTCCAGTGCCAGCAGGTGGTGCGGATAGCGCTCAACGCAGTAGATACCATTTCCTACGGAGAGTTCCAGTTTCCTCCTAAATCACTCAACAAGTAAGTGTGTTCAGAGCCCAATATCACTGCGCCAAAAAAGAAGCGACTTCTGGGCAGTTGAGTGCATTAAAAGGAATTCTGGCACAGAAGCCAGCTATTAGGCTTGTAGTAAAAAGACTTACATGAGTTTAAGATGCATTGAAGTGGAGCCCAACGTGTAAAAGAGGAACTTGGATGTTCTTCAGGTAAAGGCCAGACTGCATTTTATCTCCAGCCAGGGACAGATTGCATGACGCATCAGGTCTTACTCTGGCTAATTTTTAAAAGAGAAAAGGAGGGTGCCACTTTATAGATACCACTAAAAGACCAATTTGGAAATATTTAATGACTAACTTTCAGGAGTTGATCTTTTTGCTGTAGGATAATTTTCTGAACTCTGAGAAACCTAGACAATATGCAGTCAGTTAAACTGTAGAACTGAGATTTTTGATGTAGAGATTTGGATGAGGAATTCAGGAAGCTAAAATGAGTAAACATTTTAACCCACATTTAATATGACACAAGGAAAAGGTTACACTTCCTTTTCTCTCATTTGGCCAGCCTATCTATAATTATTCCTCCCTTCCTTTTTTTTTTGAGACAGAGTCCCACTCTGTCACCCAGGCACCAGTGGTGCACACTTGGTTCACTGCATTCACCTCCCAGGCTTAAGTGATCCTCCCACCTCAGCCTCCCAAGGAGCTAGGACTACAGGTGCCCACCACCACGCCCAGCTAATTTTTGTATTTTTTTGTAGAGATGGGGCTTGGCTAGGTTGCTCAGGCTGGTCCCAAACTTCTGGGTTCAAGAGATCTGCCCATCTTGGCCTCCCAAAGTACTGGGATTACAGACGTGAGCCACTGTGCCCAGCTGGTATTCCTATTAATTTTTAGTCATGTAAATATTACCAAAGTAATACATTTAATAACCAAAATATATTTGCTATAAGTACAGTTTTTTGGTTTTTTTTTTTTTTTTTTTGAGACGGAATCTTGCTCTGTTGCCCAGGCTGGAGTGCAATGGCACAATCTTGGCTCACTGCAATCGCCACCTCCCAGGTTCAAACAGTTCTCCTGCCTCAGCCTCCCGTGTAGCTGGGATTGCAGGCGTGTGCCTCCACGCCTGGCTAGTTTTTTGTATTTTTAGTAGAGACGGGGTTTCACCATGTTGGCCAGCCTGGTGTCGAACTCCTGACCCCAGGTGATCTGCCCGCCTCAGCCTCTTAGAATGCTGGGATTCCAGGCGTGAGTCACTGCGCCTAGCTTGTAAGTACTTAAAGCAATTGTTAGTGGAGATGAAGTTACTCTTAAAAACCACAAGCCATTTTCCACTGTGATGTGTCAGGTCTTTTCTGTAAACATGAAAATGCTCTTTACTGTCATATGCTCCTAACCGTAAGATTGTCAGGTTGTCCTTGAGAGCACTGTGGCCTGCCATGCTCAGTCTGGCTATTTCTTCTAATTTGTCAGGCGAGAAGGTTTTGGGATTCGAATTCAGTGGGACAAGCAAAGTCGCCCTTCCTTCATAAACAGATGGAATCCCTGGTCTACCAACGTGCCCTATGCCACTTTCATAGAACACCCAATGGCAGGTGCAGATGAGAAGACAGCATCTCTGTGCCAGGTAAGAAGACAGGCCCGGGATGCCGCACCCCCGCAGTGACGGAACCATTTCAGGTCTGCACTCACCACGTGACACTGCTGCTAAGCACTTGAGACGTGGCTAGTAACAGTGAGAGAGTAAAGTCATGATAGAGTTTATTCTCTTAAGTTTTTGGAAGTTCCAGTTAATTTATGTTGAAGTAGCCCCATGTGGCCAGTGGCTACTGGTCAGCATACCTCCATAATGTGGCCTCCTGAGGGTGATCTAGGTGGAGATGGGTCCCACCGGGCTTCAGAGAACGGCAGCAGAGCCAGCCGTGCCAGCTGACCAGTGCAGATGCTCACCAGGAGAGGAGGCCTCGGGGCTGGGGTTAGAGCAGAGCCTACGGCCTGGTGGGGTTCTGCCCTTCCCTAGCTGTGCACCTCGGCCTGGTTACCCACCTGGTAGGTAACCTGGAGCCTGTACACAAGAAGGGCTCTGCACACGCCGGCTGCCACTGGCCGCAGAAGAGCATGGTGGTGAGATTTCCACACACCTGGAGCGCTCCGTGGGGAGCGGAGCTGAGGGACTCCCAGGATGTGGCAGAGGCAGCTCCTTCAAGTGAGGGGAAGAAGAGACAGGTGGCATCTGGAGGGATTAAGTGTCTCAGGATGCTAATTTTTCCAAGTAATAGATGCTCTTACCTTGCCTAACAATTAAAGCTCCATGTTTTTCTCTCTTTAAAGTTGGAAAGCTTCAAGTCTCTGTTGATCCAAGCTGTGAAGAAAGCCCAAAAAGAAAGCCCCCTGCCGGGACAGGCAAATGGCGTTCTGATCCTGGAACGTCCCCTGCTTATCGAGACCTACGTGGGACTCATGTCCTTCATTAACAACGAGGCTAAGCTGGGCTACTCCATGACCAGGGGCAAAATAGGCTTTTAGCCAGCTGCATTCTGGGAGCTCCTCCCCCTCCCCAGAAAGCCAAGGGATGTGGGGGCTGCGGGCCTGGCATTCTTCATGCTGCCCTGCTGTCAGCTAGGAGGATAGGGGTCCTTTACCTTTAGGGACCTCGGCACAATTAGAATAGTAAAGTGAATTCTCTATATTTAATTGGATATTGGACTCTGCTAATACAAGCTACAGACAAAAGCAAAAAGACTTGCTGCCGCCGTGCTGCTGGTATCCATCCTGTGTAACTTCAGTTCTGGTGTTTTCCTCGAGTATCTCCTTGGCTTCTTGTGGTTCTTGCCACCCCAGCATGCTGGGACCCTCAGCACGCCGCTCACTGCTTGCGTAGGTTGCTAAATACAGGGAGGCACCGGGTATCTGAGCGCCTGCAGTTGCCGGTATGTTTACACTTGGTGTCAAATTTTGTATTTTAAAATGTAATCCATTTTTACTTCAGCTCATCCAAAAGCAGCCAGCAGACTGGTTCAGTGAGGTCAGTCTGCACCCACAGGACCCTCAGTGAACTGTTGTTCTTCTGTAAATGGTTGACCTAAACTCACACTTTTTCTAAAATTAATCCAAGCTGTGGTAATACTTAAAGTATCTTTCCCAGACCCAAAAAGGTTTACAGAAAATCATTTTAAGACAATTAATTTGAGAAGCTCACCTTGACAGTTCTTTGCACACAGTTTTTACATCTCTCTGTATTCTAAGTTTGTATTGTATTCATATTTAAAAGGGAGTTGAGTAGTTTGCTTTTCGAATAATGCACTTTAAAAAAAAAAAAAAAGGAACCATATCAGGCTGGGCATGGTGGCTCATGCCCGTAATCCCAGCATTTTGGGAGGCTGAGGTCGGCAGATCTTACTAGCTCAGAAGTTCGAGAGCACCCTGGGCAACGTGGTGAAACCCGGTCTACCAAATATACAAAAATTAGCTGGGCATGGTGGTGCATGTGTGGTCCCAGCTACTCAGGAGACTGAGGCAGGAGGATGGCTTGAGCCTGGGAGGTGGAGGCTGCAGTGAGCCGAGATGGTGCCACTGGCCGCACTCCAGCCTGGGTGACAGAGTGAGACTCCGTCTCTCAGATGCTTGTGAAGCAGCTGATGCCCGCCTTGGCTTCTACAGCTCCCTCAGACTGGGGCTTTGTCCAAGTCTCGCACTGAACACACCTGGGCTTTGACATGCCTGGATTTCCCCACAGGGACCCACGCACCTCCCTGCATCCACGCAGCTTGCTCGGGTGGCTGGAAGCGCTGTCAATAAGCTTCACGTGCTGGCTTACCGGCTCTCTCCCTTGTCTCTAGGGCTGTGCTGGCTTTAAGTGAGTGGCGTGCTGGGGGTGAGTGTGGCCGCCTGCAGGATGCGCAGGGCTGCCTTGGAAGCTGGCCGGGGACTCCAGCGTCTGTGTTCATAAAGCATTTAGAACTGGATGGATGATGTTCCTTTTTTGAAGTTGTTATTAAAGTAGGTGCAACAGCCAAGAAAGAGTGTCTCCCTGTGTGAAAGCCCGCCCCGTCTCGGGCGGCTCTGCACCTGCTGCCTGTGCTGTGAGGACCGTCTCTCACAGGGGTGCTGAGTATGGGTCTCTGCAGAAAGAGGCCACGGTACGCAGCAACCTAGGTTTGTGGCCCTGATCCCCCCACCTGGGGTGCCAGGCAAACCTGGCTGCCTGCCAGGCACCGGCTGGAGAGACAGATGGAATTGTTCTGGGTACTTCTAGGTGCTTCCTGCAAACAGCCAGGGTGGAGACCCACACTCACTGGCTCTCAAACAAGTGGATGTGAGACTCCCTGAGAAACTGACCGGACCTGGGGGTGGCATTGTGCTTGGGTGCCAGGGCTCCCTTCCCACACTTCAAAGCAGACCCACGGTGGGGAGGCTGGATGTGCCCCACGGAGATCCACCCTTATTCTCCTAACACATCCAAACAGAACCCAGAGCAGCGCGGGTGTCTGGTGGGAGCTCAGTGGCCCGGGGCTCAGTCGCTGTCCATCTTCCGTTAAGACTGACCAGAAACTCAAACCTAGAAAACCTCGCTGCAGCCAAACTTTTTGAGAAGTAGCTGTATGAATTCAGCAAATATTTATTTTAAATAGTAAAAACTACAGTTTTATATCATACATATTTACAAAAATGCTTTGCTATAGAAAAATAGAATCAGATCACTGAGTCCGGCCCATCTCAGGTGGAGAACTTCGCCGTGAAGCCGTTTTCTCCCACACGGGAAATGCACAGAGCGCCCCATTCCCGCACGCACGTCAGGACACCGCTGCTACGTGTGGCCGCTCAGCTGTCTGCAGGCTGTGCCAACTGCCGCCTCAGTCTCCAGGAAGCAGAGGCAGAAGTGGTCCTTGCTAAGGAGGGCCATCGAGTCTCCGCTTAAATGCCAGCACAGAGAAAGCACAGCAAAGTCACCTAGAGAGACAGGCGGTCAGAGGATTAGGGCGGGGGAGGCACAGATCTTGGGGGCCGGGCACCCCTTGTCCTGCAGGCCAGCACAGTGCCTGGAGTGACCCACATAGGCAGAGCCAGAGTGGAGCCCCAGAGCTGCCTCATGTCAGGGAGGGGCTGTTTCTACCCTGTAAAGCTGAGGGCAGCGGGTCCCCTGTGCACTGGGCGCCAGCGTTGAGGTTTACACAAAGACGCTAAGGGCGGTTTCCCTGGCTGGAGATGGCTAGGCTTCACTGGTTCTGCCCGTGTGACACCAGACTACACAGAGCAAGGCTGATGTGTCTGTGCCCACTGGGCCGCGCTCACCTTCACCAGGCACCTGCACCGACAGGCAGCCCGCTGGGGACCACAGGTAGACCCTGCTGCCGCCCGTGCAGATGGCCAGCCGCGGCTGCTGCGGGTCCCACTGAAACGCACGCACGGGGGACAGCTGCTCCAGCACCGCAAACAGCCTCAACTTCTGAATGTCCCAGACCCAGACAGCATTGGGGACGTTGTCTGAGGAAGGAAGGACAGAGCCCCGGTGTCATCCCAGCCCGTCTCCTCTGTGTCTGCTCCGCTGTGGACACCACAGGAGGGAGGGCAAGAACTGGATGGGCTGGGGCAGCTGGGCCCTGCAGTCCGGGTTCAGCTGGGCCGTGCAGAGCTCCTCGCCAGGTCCAGGGTGGCCACTGGGGGCTGTAAAGGGTCCAAGTGTGTGTTTTTCTTTGTGTGGCGTGGCGTTTTTTTTTTTTTTTTTTTTTTTTTTTTTTTTTTTTTCAGCCTTTTACAAATGGAGAAACCCTTAACAAAAGACGGGCTGCAGTGTGCCCAGCCTGACTTTCTACTCGGTTCAGCGAGCAGGTGAGTGAGGCGGGGCGCTCCTTGCTCACACGCAGGCCGCCGCTGCTGCAGGACAGGAGGCGCAGCGTCTCCAAGGAGCCTATGTGCAGAACCTCGGCTACTGCAGAAACGTGGACGGAGGTGACATGTAGAAAGTCCCTAACTTTTCTTTCCAGTTGCTTCTATACCTGGGGCCACAGGACCCAGCAAGGGAGAAGATGGCACCTGTGTCAGCCCAACTGACCGTTCCTTGTCGCCAGGAAGTAGCTGTCAGGACTGAATGCCAGCATTCCTACGCCGATTTTCGGGTTTGCTCTGTCGGTGACAGGTTTCAGCGTCTGTAAGGAGACTGGGACTGAGGCGATCTCATCTAGAACACCAACAGGAAGAACACACCGCTGTCACCCTTTCAGGAAGTACGCACGCGGCTAGGAGTCTGCTGCGTCTGCATCAGGCCTCGCAAACCCGGCTCCTCTGTTCAAAGGGGAGAAAGTGCGGCCTGAGGGCAGGAGGAGCTGAGCAGAGCCTGGCAGCTGCGGCGAGGTGAGGGGCCTGCCTGCAAGTGCCCTGGTGAGAGTGGCACCTTCACCTGCCAGGCCCAACTAGGTCGGGGGTGGACCCCACGGCGCCACATGCTGGAGCGGACGGGAGAGGGGTGTGGACAGGCCCCGGCTGCACTCCCGGCACCTCCGCCTTCCCGGCGCTTTTCTGTCGACTGCCAGCATCTGAGTCCGTGATCCCCGCCATCTCAGCATCAGTGCCCTTACACCTTTCAGCGGCAGAAAACCGTCATCACAGCGGAAGCAGAGGGTGTGGAACAAGGATGCCCCTGGGCTCCTGGGGAGCGCCTGCCACGTGCCCAGCTGCACCTGTCCTGATCCCCGTCCTGAACACACACCGGGCCCGGGATGGGCCTATCAGCACTCAGGGCAGCGTTTCCTCTAAATGCAAACTTCAGACGCCCCCACGCCCCTGTGGGATGGGTGCTTTTCCTGTGCCCATGTCAGCGATGAGGAAACAGACACACAGGAAATGCCCAGAGTCCAGAACCGGCCTCACGCCAGAGGCCGCACTGGGGCGCACCACCATGGAAACGTGTTTCCTTGAAAAATCCCTCCTCTCAGAGCTCCCGCCGTCAAATCTGGGTTTCCCGGGCTCATATTCAGTAACAGAAGCCACGCCTTCACAGCCCACTGTGCAATTCAGACCCCAGTCAATCTCCAGCCAAGAGGCTCAGGGGGGCACACTGGCTGGGAGGAAGCACGGAAAGGAAAATGATTTTTTTTTAATAAGGAATATCCGAAGTTTACCTGGACAATGAGGAATCTGGCATTAAAAAAGGAAAACAAACATCACCCTGCGTGGTACTTACATTTACTCTCTGAGGTTGGGAGAGGGCCAGCCCCGGCCCGGGGGGGCGGGAAGGAGAGGCAGCCCAGCCCCAGCTGCGGGCTCTTCTCGGCCTCCTTATACACCACCTGAAAGACAACGTGGCCACGCCCAGCTCAGGAGAGGGACCCAGAAGCCGAGGACGGGTGTGGCAAATGCCTGTCATGACACCAGGTCCTGCCGTCACCAGGAGAGACGGAAACACAAATCCCACACTCCCGAGAGCTGAGATCACCCAGCCCCCTCTCCCGTGTCCTGCTGGGAACCCACCTTTGAGACACCGGCAGCAAATGTCTGCCTTGTGATTTACAGGCGGGAGACCACTGCAGCCACCATCATCCAGCAGGGGAGTGGGCTCGGCCTTGCTGCTGTGACGGGGACACAGAGGACACTTGCGCCAAGACACTGCAGGCCTGGGAGCAGCAGACACAGGCCCGAGGCAGGGGCATCTGTGCCCGAGAGCCTGGCAGCAAAGGCCCGCGGCCCAGGTTCAGTGAAAGGCAGGCAGCCCCTGCGCCACTGCCCCAGGTAAGGGAGTCACCTGGCCTATTTGGTACCTTTAAAGCATGCTCTGCTGCTGTGTGGTGAAGGGATTTGCAGAAATGTAGGAATCACAGGCAAACCGTCAGGACCTGCGTGGCCAGCCCTGCTCTCTGGCTCATCTGTCCAGATGGCCTGGCCTCCAGCCACGCAAGCCACTGGCCACGTCAGAAGGCCCCTCTACCTGAAACACGGTCTCTGCCGAGACACCGTGCGGCTCCTTAGCTCCTCCTCCTGGTCTTCACTCAAACACCCCTCCGGGACCATCCCCGGCAGTGGCTCACCTGGCCCTCGCAGCCCAGCCACCCACTAGCCCCAGCCACCCACTGGCCTCATCAAATCCAAGCCGCCTCTCACTGAGCTCTGTCACTTAATACAGGTCAGCACCAGGAGGGCAGCGTTTGTCTCTGGCTTCCGCTGTCTCCCAGTGCAGTGCCCAGCACACATAGGCGTGGCGAGTGCCCGCTGCACACGTGGACATGCGGCACACTTCTCAGGGCCTTTGCACTTCCTGTTCCCTTGACCTGGAACACCCCCTCCCCAGATCCCTGATCACTGGTTCAGCGTCTGTGCCTGTGATCCCTGGCTGGTGGCGACTCCCTGCCACCCCGTGGAGACACCCAGTTCTCCCGCCCCTTTCCCCGCTCTCTAGCTGCACTCTGCAGGGGCAGGGGTCTGTCTGCTCTCCTCTGGCTGCAGCCCAGAGCACAGTGCCTGGCACGACAGCAGATGCTCCGTGTTTGCGGGCAGGAGACCCATCTACTTGGTACAGCACAGGGATCTGCATCTGGACAGACCAGGGAGACTCCTGGGCTCGGGTGGCGGCGGTAGAGGACAGGCCAGGGCAAGGCCCACTTCAGACCCTTGGGCATCGCGGAGGAGGAAGAACAAAGGCCGGGGCAGGGCCAGACACATGAAATATCACAGTCACAAGGTGATGGTGATGGAAGCGCCGGGTTAAATAAACCACCATCAAGAATGTGAAGTGAAGCGGCAGCCTCCCACCGCCCTCCCCAACAGCCTGCTCAGGCAGAAGCATGTGCTCCAGACTTACTATCTTGGGATTATTAATGGCTGCAGGATGCTCAAACTCCGTGATCATTTTCCACGTCACATGATTAAGGATGCGCACCTGGGGAAAGAAGCCACGCCCTGGTGAAGGGGGGGCCCAGGTGGGGTGGGGGGCCAGGTGAGGCTGGGTCCAGGTGAGACAGCGGTCTGGGTGAGGAAGGGTCCAGGTGAGGCTGAGTCCAGGTGGCGCGGGGGCCCAGGTGAGTCGAGGGTCTGGGTGGGGCAGGGATCCAGATGGGGCGGGGACAGGGTGAGGCAGGGGACTGGGTGGGACAGGGGTCTGGGTGTGGGTTGGGGTCTGGATGGGGCGGGGTCGGGGGGGTTCGGGGGCGCCGAGACTGGCTAGCTGGGCAGTCAGCCTTCCTGCGCTCCCTGCACTGCTCCCACCTTTCCGTCGTAGCTCCCAACTGCCAGGAACTGACTGCTGGGGCTCCAGGCCACAGACTTGATGCCCAGGGACCACTCGTAGGCACTGTATGCGGACAACAGCCGGCCGTCCAAGGAGTACAGCAGAATCTTGTACTGCAGACGAGACGTTTCAGTTACGGATGCACACGTCCCACGTGCCCGGAACACGCCACAGATGCGGGTGCACAAAGGGACACGGTGCGGACAGCACAAGGCTGGTGGAGGAAGTGTGCTGCGGAGACACAGAGACGGCCCGCATGGCCGTGGAAAAGCTGGGACTGTCAGCTGAAATTGAGACAGTCACTGGAGAGGTGGTCAGAGCGTGAGGAGAGAGGGGAAAGCAGGAGGTAAACCTAACGGCTCGCTGATAAAAGTTCCACGCGGCCGAGCACCGTGGCTCACGCCTGTGATCCCAGCACTTTGGGAGGCCGAGGTGGGAGGATCACTTGAACACAGAAGTTCAATAGCAATCTGGGCAACACGGTGAAATCCCATCTCTACAAAGAACACAAACATCAGCTGGGCGTGGTGGTGCACACCTGTGGTCCCAGCTACTTGGGAGGCCGAGGTGGGAGGATCACTTGAGCCCAGGAGGTCGAGGCTGCAGTGGGCCATTGCACGCCAGCCTGGGCAACAGAGCAAGACCCTGTCTTTTAAAACAAATTCAACTCATTTTATGAAATAAGGCAAAGCTAACTATATTGCAACATTCAGAAAGCATTAAATTCAGGGGAAGGCTCTTGAAAGCAAGCATGTCACCTAGTCATCTCAATACCTCCAAGCAGGTGTCCCACACTGCCAGCACACAGCCGTTTGGGGCCCACTCGATCCCTGTGAGGTCCTGGGTGTCTGTATCAAAATGCTTCCAAAGGAAGCGAGGGACGTTACATTGTGAAAACATTTTCGTAAATAAATAATTGCATTTATAGTTGATGCTTTTAACGCATTTAACTTTCTTATATAGAAATGGTCAAAATCTTGACAGCCCCATCCTGTAAATGCATGAAATCCCCGTGGAGCTCTGTGGGGGCTGCACCCAGCACAGGTGCCAGCGTCGTGCCCAGCCAGCCCACAAGGTGGCTTGGTCTCCCTGTGCCTGCATTCACACGCACTCTCCCTCACCCTTCCCTGCCTGGCAAGGCTCGCTCCTTCAGACCAGCTCAGACAGGACCCCTTCCAGGAGCACTGCCTGGGTCCCAGCTTCTATGGGCTGACAACATTCCAGAGGCTGCTCTGCCTTAACAATGGATTGTGCTGGGATCGTGTTCACATGTCTGCCATGGGGGCAGTGCCCTGTGCCTGGGCACCTGGCAGAGAGCACCCTGCCTAACACAGGCCCTCAGTCAAGGTGAACTTCCACGTTGCCCCTCCTCCTGACATGCCACACACATGTGCAAACACCACAGTCACAGGACAAGGAGAAAGGCTCATGTGTGACGGCCTAGTCACTTTAAAACACCCCAGGCATGCGCCCTTTTCACACAACCGGCGTGTGTCACTGGGAAGAAATTCACAGCACACCTGCCCTCTGGAAATCCAACACCACCTTACTCCATATCCGACCAAAGATCCCCTGGACTCTTGAGAAGGATCTCCTTCACTCGTCCCCTCCGCAGTCAGCGGGACAACTTTATCCAGTGGTGGGGGGACGCCTTACCCGCAGGAGCTGCCAGTCACTGCAGACGAAGATGCTCACGTAATCTTTGCAGTCGCGCCGTTCCGCCAGCGCCATGTAGCGGCCGTCCCTGGTGAAGGTGGTCCCTGCGGGAAGAGGGAGATGCACTGAAATCAATCGGCCACACAACCAAGCAGGAGAAACCACAGTAGTAATTCACAAGGAAGGAGGAGAAAAAGAAAGCAGAGGTGAAGAGGAGGGACGCAGCACAACGCCGAGCACTCCTCAGATGAGAACGTTCCGTGCAGAGAAGCCCTGGGGCGCTGTGGCTTCACCCTCGCCGCACAGTGGGAGCTGGGGGAGGGTTGTACACACACAGCAACCGGTTTGCAAGGCTGTGTCAAAAATACCAAGTGACGTGACCTCTGATGACTCACAAATATGACTGAGACACACGAGGCCTTCGAGTTCCACGTCTAAGCTGCGGGACAGCAGGGGCGTGTCCACCTAGGCCGAAGGTGGCTGCTTACTACCTTGAACTGATTTTTACCTTGAACTTAATTATTTGGAAGAAGTAAACTAAAGATGAAATGTGTGGCCAGGCATGGTGGCTTACGCCTGTGGTCCCAGCACTTTGGGAGACTGAAGCAGGTGGCTTGCTTGAGCCAGGAGTTGGAGACGAGGCAGGGCAACTTGGCAAAACCCCATCGCTGCAAAAAATTAGCAGAGCGTGGTGATGTGTGCCTGTAGTCCCAGGTACTCAGGAGGCCGAGGTGGGAGGATCACAAGCCCAGGAGCTCGAGGCTGCAGCGAGCTGTGATCGTGTCACAGAACTCCAGCACGGGTGACAGAGCAAGACCCTATCTCAAAAAAACAAACAAATAATAAGATAAAAATGTGGAAAAGCTTTAGTTGAAAATGTTACACTGTATTTTCTAGTTCTGTATGAGCTTTAAAAGCTCTGGCCAGGATTCATCGTTCACGCATGAAGAGAACACCTCAAATGACGAAATGTTGGCATCTGCTCGGGAAACGTGTACCTCATCTGGAGAGACTCATATTCAAATGATCAGAGGACGACTGCATTTCATTCAAATGCAATTTCCAAACCACTGGCAGCAACAGAGAGAAATGAAAGCATCATTCCAACTGTGTGGCACTTCCTTCCTGGTCAGGGCGCAGGAATGGCGCCTCCCACAAGCTCTGAGCTGTCCAGCTAGATGCGCTGGCAGTGGGCCACCCTGCGCAGGCCCTCGTTCTTCCACATGGCTCACAGGCTTCCACAAGGAAGGGACACTTGTCACATATCCCTCCGGGATGCCCAGAGATGACAGGTAAGACCTCCCCCTTTCACAGAGAGGAAGCTCAGAAGTGGATGCCTGAGGCGGGCCTCTCAACAGGCATTGGCTGGAAGGGGTCTGCACGCTCGGCCCTGCCACCAAGGGACCGCCGTCAGCACCACTCTTCATGGTGCTTGGGCCACATTCTCTTGAGTCACTGTGGTCATGTTTGAAAAGGGGACACTTGCCTTTTTGAGACACATATGGAAATATTTACAGATGAAATATTAGGAGACCTGAGATCTACTTTAAAATAACCCAAGGGATGGGGTGGGTACAGAGAAGAAAGGGTTGGCTGTGAATGGGCATGCTGTTGGAGCTACTGCTGCCTCTTTGGAACTTGCCATGGCAAAAAAGGCAAACAGCTGCAAAGAAATGGCTTTCGAGTAACTCTGATCACTCACCCTGCAGACAAGCTTTTGGATATTTGATGTAAGATACGGATTTTGTGCACAGCGACCAGACGGTTATCCGCAGCTGTTGGGGAAAAGGGAAAGAGAAAGGAAACACCACAACATTAGCATCTTTAGAGCCATGTCCATCCTCCCCAGGCGTGGCCGGACTGCTGGAGCGCATCTGTTAGGACCTCGGGATGCCCGTCCTCCTGCTGGTGTGTATTCAAATGATGTTTAGTGTGATGGAGGTGCATTTGGTGCTCTAGCTGAGTAGACCTATCAGGACTTCGGGATGCCCGTCCTTCTACTGGTGTGTATTCAAATGCATGTTTTACTGTGGCTGAGGTACACTGAGTGCTGTGGGTTTGGGTTTATCCATACTTCAGATGCCTGTCCTCCTACCAGTGTACTCTAATGCATGTTTTACCGTGGGTGAGGGGAGTGCGGCGCTCTGATGCACACTGCACTGCGGGTGAGGGGAGTGCGGCGCTCT
>NW_022437067.1:2503334-2519169 GCF_009761245.1 Sapajus apella
GCTCTCACGCACACTGCACTGCGGGTGAGGGGAGTGCGGTGCTCTCATGCACACTGTACTGTGGGTGAGGGGAATGTGGTCCTCTGGGTTTGTTGCTGTTTTATACCACTGTTGAGTGACACACAGGTAAATAGAAGTGCATTTCGTTAGCTGTTTCAAAGCGATCACAGGTTGCATGTTACAACCCTGAGTTACCTGGAGAACATCTTGATCTAGGAAGGCAACACATTCAGTGTCCTTTATGGGAAGACAGAGGCTCTGGAGGATGCGGCCTCTCCGGGGCCCACCAGGTGGCTGTGAGCCTGCAGATGCAGCCCTGAGGCAGTAACAGCCACTCAACACCAAAGAGGGTGGCTGCCCACCCCCTACGTGAGCTTGCCAGCCTGGATGCATCTGCAGAGAGTTCTAGAACATGCGCTGCTGCACTGTCCACCTTTCTGCCCCTATCCCTGACTCAGAGAGCTGAGAGCTGACTAGGCTGGCAGTGAGGCCAAAAGACAATTTCCTAAGAAGGCTGAGAGGGCGCGCCTGCTGGCGGAGAGGCGCTGCAGTGGGTGGCCCGGTGCTCCCTGTGGCAGCGCCGTGGGACTTCCAGGACTGCCGCACCCCTCCACCTGCACTTCCCACTGAACCCCTGTGGAGCCCACCAGTGAATAACCTTGCTTCCAACATACCCGGCCCACTGATGAACCTGGTAGTTAACTGACATGTGGCCCAGGTGGGGGACACAGAGCTGTGCAGCTCCGTGCAGGGGTGGGGTGCTGACCGCCAGCTGTGTGTGTGTGTGTCAGGCAGGGGTCCTCGCTGAGAATGATGGTCAGGTGGGGGACATGGGGCTGCGTAGCTCCATGCGGTGTGAGGGAGTGCTGACAGCCAGCTCCTGTGTGTCAGGCAGGGGTCCTTGCTGAGAATGATGGTCAGGTGGGGGACACGGGGCTGCATAGCTCCGTGCTGGGGGGGGGTGCTGATCGCCAGCTCGTGTGTGTCAGGCAGGGGTCCTCGCTGACAATGACGGCTGGGTGGGGTCTGCCTCCAGTAGTGTAAGTGGAGCCGCAGTGCGTGGAGCACTGTGTGTCCAGTGTCACTCCAAACGCCACCAGGTTTTTGGTATAGGATATTGACAAACAAATTAACTTAAATGTCTCCCCCTCATCTCT
The DNA here is from genome assembly GCF_009761245.1 of Sapajus apella. Classification (NCBI taxonomy): domain Eukaryota; kingdom Metazoa; phylum Chordata; class Mammalia; order Primates; family Cebidae; genus Sapajus; species Sapajus apella. Next base: position 2,504,492 of record NW_022437067.1, read on the forward strand.
TCTTACGAGAGAAAGGAAAATCCGATGTCTGTCACTGTGTCTCCAAACAACATCCACAGCGTTCAGGAGCGGAGTCCTGGACACACAGGTACCGCGTCAGTGAGCCGCAGGGGCCACCGGGGCAGCAGGGCAGGGCCCCTGTGCGGACGCTGAACCCGAACACTCTGGCCGTTCTGGGGACCGGTGCCTCAGAACTCCAGCTGGACAGGGCACTGGCTCCTCTAACGGCTCCGCTTGCATGCTGGGGCCAAGGAGGGCACCGGGGCCTGAGTGAGAAAGTGTGCTACTTCCCACCAGCAGGTCTGCGGTGGAAGCCCTGCCTGCGACTCATCCGCGGGGCCGGGTGAAGCATCAGGAGCATCCTCGTGCCACCCAGGGCGGAGACCCACCCTCCGGAGCTCACTGCAGTCACAGGAGAAAAGCGCCTCTCCCACCCATGGCCCTGCACCCCTGCGGGGTGCGCCTGGCCGAGCCTCCCTGCTCTCAGCACATCTTAGGAAATGTACAGAGCACTTTAAGCCTGATTTTTACCTTCATCTCCCACCAAAAAAGAAAAACAAAACAAAACCTTTAAAAGATAACTGTTTGCAACTTTTAAAAACACAGTTAGAGAAAAGGGTAGTTAGGTATACACCTTCATCAGCGCTGTTACCTTCTCCTGACAACTGGAGAAACCAGCAGAGGAGACACGTGAGTGGGCTCCACGGCTCTCAGCAGCAGGAAGAAAGGACCACAGATCCACACCACCAACCCAGCATGCTCAGGAAGGGAGGAACAGGCCACTGACCCACACCATGACTCAGCATGCTCAAGACAGGAGGAATGAACCACCGATTCACACCTTGACTCAGCGCGCTCAGATAGGAGGAAGAGGCCACTGACCCACGCCACACCCCAGTGTGCTAAAGACAGGAGGAACGGGCCACGGATCTATGCCATGACCCAGCGCACTCAAAACCAAGCAGGACGCCAGAGGAAAGAAAGCAGACACTCAGCTCCATGCACCATGGCCCCTGCTGATGGGATCCTGACAAGGTGGAGCTGCCCGCCCCCGCAGCAGGCACCGGGTGCCGGGCACAGGCGGGAGACGAGGAACCCTTAACCACGGGGTGAGCCTTCTCAGTCTTCATCATGTCACCAAGGACGTGCAAAGTGACTCACTGAACTATACTCTTAAAGTGGGTGGATTTTATTGCGGATAAGTTGTTTTAAATGCCTTTATTCAGAAACATAAGAAAAAGTTTTCAGTCTGGATGTATTTTTAAAGCTAACTACAGACTACTTACAACATACTCAAGTTTAAGGATATAGAAAGGTAGAAGGTGGAAGGATAGAAAAAGACGTATCATGAAAATCCTAACCAGGAGAAAGGTCGCATTGCTACATTCATACCAGAAAAAATCAGAATCTGAAACAAAAAGAATGGTGAGACATAAAGAAGAATACTTTACAAAAAAGCTCACGGTGCAAATCCTGAAAACTGTTTCACTATGAAATCTGTTTAGAAACAGTTAACAATTTGTATCCAGCTAACAACAAAGTCTCAAAAATGCATTTAAAAATCTGGCCGAGCTGAGCGTGCTAGTGCGCGCCCGTAATCCCAGCTATATAGGAGGCCGACAAGGAAGGATTGAGTTTAGGAGTTCAAGACCAGCCTGAGAAACAAAGGGAGACCCCATCTCTACAAAAAAAAATTTTTTTTTAATCTGACAGACTACAAGAGCAATGAAGAGGAATCAGTGCTGTCAGATATTCAGATATACACAAAACCTCAACAACATAGACAGCATGGTGTTGGCACACACGTGGAGCAACAGTGGACCTGCGTGGAAAGCCAGAAGCAAGCCTGCAGGCGTCATGGAATTGAGTTCCTGCTACAGGTGGTGAAGGTCATCTTCTAAATAAATGCTGCTGGGAGCTAGGCGCGGTGGCTCACGCTGTAATCCCAGCACTTTGGGAGGCCAAGGAGGGCAGATCACCTGAGATTGGGTGTTAGAGACCAGCCTGACCAACATGGAGGAACCCCATCTCTACTAAAAATACAAAATTAGCCAGGCATGGTGGCGCATGCCTGTAATTCCAGTTACTTGGGAGGCAGAAGAATCACTTGAACCCGGGAGGTGGAGGTTGTGGTGAGCAGAGATCGCACCACTGCACTCCAGCCTGGGCAACAATAGCGAAACTCCATCTCAAAAAAACAAAATGCTTCTGGGAAAAGGTAGAAAGGGATTCATACCGCATACCATGCACCGCTATAAACTCCACGTGAACCTGCTTCACTTAAATGGAGCGTGTGTGTAATGAAACCAGATAGGAAAGCACTCAGCCTCACCAATAACTACGGAAATGCAAACGAAAGCCAAATGCAGTATCGTTTAGTTGCCTGGATGGCATGACCGCAATCCCGTCACCAGGCCTTAGCAAATGAAACATCTCCTTCTGCAGCAGCCAAGCAAGGCTCTCCTCAGGAGGCTCTTGGGAAAAGCGCCTCGGAGGCGTGGACAGCACACTCGCAGCCACAGTGTGTGACAACGCACCAGTCCAGCAGGGGAGGACCGAAAGGAGCTCCTCACGAGGAAGGGGAGGCCCAGCCATGCCTGTCCGCACCGAGGAGTCTAAAAGCACTGTCGGGGCAAAAGCAATGCCAGAGACTTTGCAAAGTACAAGCGCCCGTAAATAAACTTTAAACCGCACACTAAGCAATGCGGTGTTTACACACATCTGCGCGGTGAGACTCAAGAACAGCGAGGACACGTCTTACGCAAGATGCAGGACGAAGGTGCCCTCAGGTGGTGAGGGCATCGCTGTGAGGGGGACCAGGGCTCTGAAAGCATGCTGGTCCACCACAGGCCGAAGGTGGGCTGCTTTTTATTACTCACTGAGCCTTCTCTAAAGGGCACAAGCTTGCTTTTTCACGTTACGTACAGGAGGCAGGGACGTCCCATGCTCCACAACACCATTATGTGGGGTTGTGCCTTCGGAAGGGGACCCAGTGACCTGCTAATCCTCAGAGAACTGGCCTGACCCTGCCTCGCGTTCATGAGACCGATGGACAGGTGCCTGCAGAGTCACTTCCCCGCCAGCGAGCACGTCTGGAATACCGGTTTTGCTTCCTCACTTGCAGCCATTTCAGTTAGCAAGAAAAGCTGGACACAGTTTGCTGTCTTGGGCAAGATGCCCATGCCATGAGTTACTGCCCCTCATCTACCACCTAGTCCTAACGCTTACTCTAAGGCCACCAGCAAAGTGGTCATGACCTTAGTCTCAGGTTGAACAATGTCATCTAAATGTACTCTGAGAAATCAGTGTATTCTGTAGCAAAGGTGTTTTTCAGTATTGGCGTATGTTTCCCGGGGATGCTCAACAGAACCAGGTATTAACACATCTTTTCAGGTTTCTAAACTCTGTAGATGGTAGTTTGCCTTCTGGGCCATTTAACAAGAGTACAACAAGGCTGACCCCGAGCCGTGAGCCCTTCTCGAGGACAGAATTACAGGAAAAGTTCAAACAGTCCTCTCAACGCTGGGCCGGAAGTGCCTTCCAGGGTCACGTACACAGTGCGGAGAAACTGGTGTGTCTTTGCCTGTCATCTTTTTCTCTTACAGCCCATGACAGCAGACGTGAGATTTAGAGTATTTTTAAAAATTGAAACTGAAAAGAACGTGAAGCCATCCAGCCACCTGAAGCAGTTGATTCCGCAACCCCTCGTGGTTGGATAAAACTTGATCCCAGCCGACGGCAGCTTGAAGAAACCCGAACGAAACCTATGGGGCCTCTGCAGCCTCATGCGGGGAAGAAATCCTCCCCCGTGCCATCATCTACGTGGTGTGCACAGCGCACAGGGCTGGGCAGGTTGCCGAGGCCACCAGCAGCCCAGACAGCTACGGACACTCAGCGGACAGGCCCAAACCCTGGGGGCTAACCCCACCAGAAAAGCGCGTTATTAAAGGGATGCGTACGTTTTTCTCTACCTTTAGAAGACACTGCTGACACCAAAGACCTGGTATCTGAACACTTTACACACGCCTAATTTTAATTTAAAATAAATCTCCTACCCCAGATCCCTCTGCTTGATTCTCGGATGTCAGCACTGCCCTCCACGCTGAGCTCAGCACAGAGGCTGGCGTGCAGCGCCTATCACAGGCGAGTGGGCGGCTGCCGACGCCCGGAGCCACCCCCCAGACCAGGTTCCTGAAGGAAAGGTATGAGCCGGCTCATATCACAGCGCATTTTCTATTGCTGAATTAAAGGGACCGCTGAAATCCTAAAAAATCCTAATTAAGATTTTAAGATGTTCTTTCTTTAAAACTGGACAAAAAGATTAGACAACAATACTTAGTGGCTAGTAATGTTCTGACCTACGCTTCCCCCGATGCCTCAGCCTTTCAGGAGCCACCGCAGTCATCAGACCCGGGGGCAGCACGCGGTGCTTGTGTTCATGACACCCTCATCAGACTCAGTAACAGCCCAGAGCGCAAGCAGTGATGCCGGCAATCGGGATGCACCAAAGAGAAGCTTCCTTTAAACGAGAAGCTCGAAGTTCTTGACTTAAAGAGGAAAGAAAAAAAAAAAATCACATGCTGAGGTAGTTGCTAAGATCGTCAGTAAGACCGAATCTTCTAGGCACGCAACTATCAAGTCTGCTGTTAGAACTGGGCCGCCTCACTATGGCTGCTAATCTCTTGCTGTATCTAACTGATAAACTAAATGTGTCACAGGAATGCTGTCTAGGAACACGGGAAGGACAGGGGTTGGCACCATCTGAATCCGCTGGCCAGCTTAGATCCCGTCCCCTGAGGACAAGGGAGACTCACCCTCCAAACACCTCCGCTCTCACTCCCAGGCTATGTCAGGAGCAGAGGGCAGGATCACATGGCTAGTAAGGTGTACTCGGGGCTGACACTTACATGGAATTCCGTCGTGTTGAGAATGTGGCGCCCGTCCGGACTCCAGCACGAGGCCACCAGCCCTGCCGAGCCCTCGTCTATTTTGCAGTGCCATTCGGGCTGCTCTAAAGACCAGACCTGGATCGAGAGAAGAGAGAAACGCACGGTGCAGACTCATCAGCAAGGCCTTGCCGAGACAGAACTCGCTTCAAACCAACAGAGCTCAAGCATACAGGGTGTCTTTTAGAATCTTCCATGATGAAGGGCTGGTCTGGATTCCACTGTAAAAGCAGCCAGGCTTCTTGGGATTTCATTTGGTGGTTGTTTTAAACCGGTTTATTCACACTGTCATTCCTAAGACCTAATTTAGTTAAGCTTTGGACATCTAAGAAAACATGACTTCTTGGGACTCCCTAAAAAAATACAACGTCCAAGTGGCTGGGCTGTTGTCTGTCAGCACCTCCCATTTCTGAACTATACTGTTTAGAAATTAAGACTACACTAGTGTTTCCTTAGTGTAAATGTTCTCAAACTTCAGAGAACATTATAATTTTAAAAGAAACTGGTTTTCAGCTGCACTGACTTTTTTTTTTTCAAACTAGAAGGGCACAGAACAAAGCCATTTCTTCCCAGTGGCACTCAGGAAGGTGTCCAGATTCAAACCGACCCAGCGACACACACCTGCACCAGCCCTCGCTTGTACATGGCACACAGGATGAAGAGCGAGTCCGCTGACCACTCGATGTGCTGGATCTGGTCCAGGCACGTGTACAGCTGCACAATCTGAAGGGTGTTCACATCCCGGACCACTAATCGGTACTGGACACAGGAAGCCTAAAAAACACGAGAAAGCAAGCACCTGACATTCTCCGCTCCGAAAGCTGGGGGCCTTCAGTGACTGTGGCCTGCTCTCCTGCCAGACGCTTCACATCTAGATCATCAGTGACAGCTGCCGCCCCTAAAGATCAGTTCATACGAGGGTAACGTTGAAATACACAAGTCAGGTTTTTAAATTGCTATACTCTAGTGTAACGTATAAGGGTACTTTTTAACTCGCTACCAAAGCTTTAAGATATTTTTAAGTCCCTTCTTAACTGTATGTTAAAAACCAAACTTAAATGGGAAGTAGCATTGGGAAAAAGCTCTTCTGGTTATTAAAAACTAATAACCAAAACCCTATCCTAGTTTTATCACTTTTAGGCAATTTCCTCACATTTATAAAGGGTAAGAATCAAGGCTTCACAGTTGACAACGAAAATGGCAAGGAATGCAGCAATCCTCTTACGTGGTGCCTAAGAGTCAAACCAACAGATGATCAAAAGACAGGCTTAACTTCTGCAAACATAAAGACGTGCAGTAAATGCTCATTCATCTACGCTGACCTGTTCCTAACACAAAACACGAAACGCTTCAGTGTTAGCACAATTTCCTGAAAGACAGTTTCTTCAGGGCCATATGTGTTCATTATGTCCTTATCTAAGCAAATAATCTTAAATATAAACAACGTCTGAGTGCTCACCTGCTGATTGCATCTTTCACTACAGTTTCTGATTTTGAAATGTTAACTGCTTCATTAGTTTTACTTGTCAAGGTCAAACTCGTTTGTGTTTTTACGAACTAATATCAGAAAAGAAATCTACATTAGTTTTCCATGGAAGAAAAGAGAGACGGGCAGGGGATTGCAGACGGAACAAGCAACTATGAAGGCACTTACTTCCTCGCATTGCAGCTTTGAAAACTGTGATCAGTTACAGTGAGTTCCTTATGAATGGAACCATATAAACTCTGCTGTAAGGTATGGAAACTAGAAACATGGACCTGATCCAACCAGTACTTAGGGAAAGGCTTTCAAGAAGATGACTCCAGTAACAGATTATCACCAGGTGCTTCACAGTACTTTGACCAGAGTGTACAAACACCTAAGTTAGGCAAGCAAATATAATCTTTCTCCTTATAAGTCACTGACATTTTCATAAATGGTGAAAACGAAAACAAACCTCTAAGTTAATTGGGGGAGCACACTGAAAAATATACCAAGACTGAGGTGCCATTTAAACTAATGAGGTTTTCTGTTTTGTAGCTGATGCTATTTTTTGTGATTTGGAATAAAACCTCTATGAAGAGGTAAAAACGAAATCTGAGAGTTAAGTTCTCAAAGGCCAGACAGGGCACGGGAACGTCAGTAGAGGTAAAACTGACAAAGAATCACGACGCGTGAGTCAGTTAACAGAGGTGGTGGCTAAACAGAGAGAGGCACTCTTTATGAGGCATGTTTCTTCTTAGTGGCTTTCCAATGCCAATTACCCACCCCCTTCTGAGGATGTACACGACTAGGCATCCCGGTACTACACTGTATGTGTTGAAGCTTAAAGTTACAGCTCTGTGATTTAAGCACCTTTCTGCCACCCATGGAATGAAGAGCTCAAATCCCAGCCGTGAGGACAACTATTTCCTTACCTGGGGATAGAATACTGATATTTAAATCACTTATTGGGCACACCGTAGAGGAGAAGAGAATCAGAGGACAAGTAGAGAAGACAGCAAAGTGGCCACACCACTTCCCAGTTACGGGCAACAGAATGATCAATTTGCCTTTTGTGACAAAATAACAACCAAGAGCCGGCATTTCCTGTACCCTCACCTGCCTATGCCCACCTTTCCAGGGGCAGGGAGGCTGGCACCTCCCCAGGCCCCCACCTGCCTAGGGTATCTTCCCGAGTCCCACACCTTCTCGGGACACCTGCCCGGGCCCCACACCTGCCTGGATACCTGCCCGGGCCCCACACCTGCTTGGGGCACCTCCCCAGGCCCCCCACCTGTCTAGGGTATCTTCCCAAGTCCCGCACCTGCCTGGGCATCTGCCGGGGCCCTGCACCTGTCCGGCCCACGTACCTGCTTAGGGTACCTGCCCGGGCCCCACACCTGCTTGGGGCACCTCCCCAGGCCCTCTACCTGTCTAGGGTATCCTCCCGGGTCCCGCACCTGTCTGGGGCAGTTACTCAGGCCCTGCACCTGTCCGGGCCCCGCACCCGCAGGACCCCCAAGCTGCCTCCACCCCTGGGCCACGCGGCAGCCCCGTGGCTCTGCCCGCCGGGGACGCTGGCACAGAGGATGTCGTGCCCGCGGCCCCCGCAGCCGCTGCTCACCAGGTACTTGCCGTCCGGGGAGAATTTGCAGAGCAAGCCAGAGAGCTTGAACACCTCGGAGAAGTTCATGGCCGCCGTCAGCCGCAGGTGCCAGCCTGCGCCCGAAAACCCGCGGGACCCTGGCGCGCAGCAGTTCACAACCGTCGCCGCCGCTGGCCTCTGAGGCCGGAAGTCAGAAGGCGGAAGTGAACCGCAGCCTATCAGCGCCGCGGGAGGCCGCGCGGCATTGTGGGGCTTGTAGTTCTCCTTGTACCGCAGGACTTTAAAGGAGACGCCCACGTTTCTTCGGACCCGGGATTTCCTATCCAATAGCCCTACCTCAAAGGACCGGAGACCTTGAGGTCCCCTCCAGCTAGGACTGTGGATAAAATATAGGAAGCACAGTAAAATTTGAATTTCAGATTAACAACAAATCGTTTTCTAGTATAAGTATGCTCCCAAACATTGCACGGGTCATGCTAATATGGAAAAATTATTCGCTAAACGGAAATTCAAATTTAATTGGGCAAACTGTGTGTCTGCGTGTGTATACACATACATATATTTTTATATTTACATGTAAAGGTTTGTTTACATATAAATATACGTTTGCATATAAATAGATCTTTAGTATGTAATACGGTGTCCGTCGCACATATTATATCATATATGTAACGCATAAGTAGTTATTTCGTTTGCTTGGGGTTTTGTTTGCTGAGTCCGGCACCCCTACCTGCCGCCTGGCCCTTGCCTCATGCTCCAGGGCCACTGAGATCCAGGAGAGAACGAATTTGCCGCTGACTGGGCAGAGCGAGCGCGTGGATCGCGGGCACCGCCCCGTGCATCACTCGCGCGCATCTGGGCAGTCACCCTGCGAAGAATCGCGCGGAGGCCGGGACCCGGGGTCCCAGCCGCAGCCGCCCCAGGCACTGGAGGGAGCGAGTCCCTGCAGGCTTCCAGGGCTGGGCCTCGTCCTCTCGCCCACTCCGGACCCTGGTCCTCTTCCCTGGACAGCGGCCTCCTCCTCCCCTGGCTCACGCGGGCCGCTAGTAGTCCGCTCCAGGTCCCGCCGGCGCCTCTAGGGCGCTCCAGACGGCGCAGACTCTGACACCCCCGCCGGACCCTGCGTTCTGGGAGCTGAGAGCCAGCCAGGGTCCTACTCGCACCTCCGGGCGCCCAGCCTCGGGCCTGCTCCCCGCGAACGCCCCAACCTCCCCGGCCGAAAGGATGGTGGTGCGCGAGCGTCCTACCCTGACGGTGCCGGCCTTTTCTGCTCCCAGCTAGACCCAAACCCCTGCATGGGATTCGTCTCTGTGTCCGGTCCCTGGGCGCCCACGCCCCGTGCGTGAGCAGTAAGGCCGTGTGGAAGTCAGCCAGACCCTCCGGCTCAGGCGCGGAGAACCCAGTCTGCGCTAGCCCGGCTCGCTCGCGAGGCCGCGGGATTCACCGACGCGACCTTCCAAGACGTGGGGGTCACCATGGGCAGAGGGCACCGGTTCGGAGCCAGATCATGGGTCCCATAAGCATCAGACCATAAGCAGCGCTGCCATTTAGAGCCGCTCGGAACTCGCCCTGCCTTTCGGATCCCCCAGCCAGGGCCCGCTGTACCCGGTGGAGGGCCCTGGAATCCCCGCTGGCCTAGGAAGAGCAGGCGAGCGCGCGGCGGGTGTCGCCGGCGGGTGCGGAGGCTTGGCCTGACCTGGCGCGGGTCTGTGCGCGCAGAGAGCAATTCCAAGCGCACTGACGCCCCCCGGCTCCTACCAAACACCAAACGGGATCCAGAGCCCGAGGCCAGAGGCGGCGGCCGGAGGAGGGAGCAGGGTGCTGGGCGTCGCCCGGGTGTGTTTGCGTCCTGAGGTGCCCCTGGAAGGCCGTGGGGCCCAGACTACAGCTGGGGTTGGGAGAGCAGCACCCGGAGGGTCTCCGCGGGATCCTCTGCCGGGCGGGGACACGGCTCAGCTAGCGGAGTGGGTGGCCGGCCCTGTCGGACGGGCGGACTGCACCGTTCCCCTCCTCCGTGCCCCGGGGCGGCGCCCCTCACCCCAGTTCCCTGCCGGCCACATCCCCAGCCCCTTGGCTTCCAAGCGCCCCACGTGCCGAGGGTCCCAGCGCAGTGGCGGCGACCAGGAGACCCGGGTGTCTGGGAAGATGAGCCGTCTGGGGGACACCAGAGTCAGGGCTCAGAGTCCGCACCTGTGCCCGGCGCGTCGGCACCGGCGACCCCAGACCTGCAGAAGGTCGCGATCAGGTCTGGCCCGCTGGAGGGCCCTGGCGTCCAGCCTGCTCCGGCCCCGCGTGGGCGACCTCGCCTGGCTCGGCTGGGGCGACGCGCGCCCAATGGCGGCGGGAAGGAGGCGGGGCGGAGCGCACCAGGGACCCCGACTCGGACGCGGCCAGCTGGGGAGGCGGAGCGCCGGGAGGAGGCCTTGGCCCCGGCCCTGCCCTCCTCCCGCCGCGGCTCGGTGGCCCGCGCTGCCTTCCCGCGCACCGGGCTGCAAAGGCGCTAACGCCCGCGGCCGCCTCCTCCCCGTGGCGCCTCCCCTCCCTGCGCCCATATAACCCGCCTCGGGGCCGGGCCGCCCGCCCTGCCTTCCCTCTCGCGCACCGGCCCGGAGGCCCGCGCGCCCGCAAAAGGGACGCAGCGAAGCCGGGGCCCGCGCCAGGCCGGCGGGGACGGACGCCGACGCCCGGGGCTGCGACGGCTGCAGGTAGGCGGCCCGGGGTCGGAGCGCCGTTCGGATCCGCGGGCAGCAGGTGCCTGGGCGCTCGGCAGGTGCCTGGGCTCGCGGTTCCGAAGCTGGGAGGGGAGGGGAGGGGAGGGCGATAGGGGACGAGCTGGGACGTGGCGACACAGGGGCTCCCTCGGAGCTGGATCGGTCCCTGGGACTTGGCGCGAGGGGCTGGAGCGGCCAGAGTGGAGTCCGCGAGGAGACGCGGGTCCTGCCCGCAGCGCAGGCCGACTTTGGCGCCAAAAGCAGCCCCGCAGGGATTCCGGGAGGGCCTCTTCCTGTGCCCCCTCTCCGCCCCAAGTTCAGAAGGCCGTGGGAGGGCGACCCCAGGAAGAGGCGGGGGTGCGGGGTGCGGGTGCATTTGGAAATCGCCAGCGAGCTCCTCCGCGCCCGCGCGCTCCCTCCGACCTGCAAGGCTGTGCCAGTCCCGGGGCGTCGGCTGCCCGGACCGCGCACGGCGGAGGAGCCACAGCCCTCCCCTGGACAGGGAGACGGATCAGGGCAGGGGCCGTGACCCGTGGAGTTGGTTACGAAGCGGTTTCCACGGTTTCCCGAGGGACAGCTCTCCCTGTGGCGCTGAGTTTGTCGGTCGAGGACTCCTGGCCTGTCTCCGGAGCCGTCCCAGGTAGAGAAAGGCTGGGAAGAGCGGGCCTCGCCGGCCTGGAGGGAGACACCACCTCCCCTTAGCTCCTGGGCCTTCCGCTCCGGCAGCCACCGCCTTTCCGGCTGCTTGGACTTGGGGAGCGACGATTACCTTCACTTAGCTTGTATTCTGGTCTGGACCCTAAGGGACAAGCCCGCGTAGTATGCACACATTCGCTAAATAACCGGGGGGCAGGTCGGCAATCTTCAGCAAGGGCGCAGGGAAAAGCGCGCACCCCGAACTTCTGACCAGCGGTCATTTCCTTCCAAACGTGCTACCATCTGTTTATCCACTGTCTGCACCTGCGGGAATGGTTTGGGCTCATCGACTATGCTTTGATTTTTGTTGTTTTGTTTTTTGTTGCTGTCGTTGCTATTTATTTGTTCAGCCTTAGCTCTTGGGGAAAAGGAGTCGTAAACAAAGCGCACGGCCTCTGTGACGCCTGCTGAGCGCTGAGCCACCCTCTTGATTTATTGAAAGATTCAGAAGCATTGCGTTAAGAACAGGACATGGTGTTCGAAATGGTGCCATATATGAATGTATGAATTACGTGTGTGATTTTTACAACAAGATAAAAAGCTGGCTGGGCATGGTGGCTCACGCCTGTCATCCCTGCACTTTGGAAGGGTGAGGCAGGCAGATCAGTTGAGATCAGGAGTTCGAGACCAGCCTGGCCAACATGACGAAACCCCATCTCTACTTAAAATACAATAATTAGCTGGACGTGGTGGCGGGCACTTGTATTGCCAGCTACTCCAGAGGCTGAGGCTCAAGAATTGCTTGAACCCAAAATGGAGAGGGCGCAGTGAGCTGACATCACACCACGGCACTCCAGCCTGGGCAACAGAGTGAGACTCTGTCTCAAAAATACGATTAAAAGTCGCTGCCAGAGGCTGCACTGTGGCACTGCCTATTGTCAGTCAGGGGCTGCCTGGGGTGAGCGGAAGGCAGGCCTGAGCAGGGCTTGTCTGTGCGCCGCAGCCACCCAGGATGGCCATGATGCGAGTCCTGCCCTGCAGTCCTTCTAGTGAAGGCTACGGCGAACAGGGAGCTGTCTCCAAATCCCGAAGGCCCATCCCATGGAGACCTGGTCTGGCACAGTGTTACTGGGGCAGTGTGGAAGTCAGAATGCTGGGGCTCCAATCTCCTCTTCCCCATTTACTCCAGCAAGTCACTTAACCACTCAGAACCTCAGTTTACCCATCTGCAAAGTAGGGTAGTAAGTCCCTGCCTCAGAGGTTGGAGAACAGTCAGTGAGGGGCCATCTGAAGTGCCTGGGAGAGTGCCTGGCACCCACTCGGTGTCCCCACACATGACAGTTTCGGGTCCTAGGTGCTGTTCCAGAGCTGGGAGAACCAGGAGGCCTGGGGAGACACCCCAGTCCTTAGTAGCCAGTAGGTCTCTCCAGGGCAGGAGGGATGGCAGCAAGGCAGGCATCTGTCTGAGGCGTGGGTGGAGGCTGATGGCATCTGTCAGAAGTATGCACTGTGGCAAGGATGCCTGGTTTAGTGTTTATTTATAGGGCATGCCCCACCCAGGTCCAAAAATGGACTGATAGTGCTGAGCGCATGTGAAAGGCAGAGCCAAAGTAGAGACGAAGAGAAGAGGCTGAGGTCTGGGAGAGGAGCCGCACACCACTCCAGAGCCTGGACCCGGCCCTGCCCTTGCCTCACAGTGGTGTTAACCCTGAAATTCTGGGCATCCAAAAGTGACATTGCATACACGGTGTTTGCAAAAACTCAGAGAAAGTCTTCAAAGCATCCTTTAAGGCTAGGCGCGGTGGCTCACGCTTGTAATCCCAGCGCTTTGGAAGGCCAAGGCGGGTGGATCACTTGAGGTCAGGAATTTGAGACCAGCCTGGGGAACATGGCGAAATCTTGTCTCCACCAAAAATACAAAAATTAGCCAGGCGTGGTGTCGGTACTTGTGGTCCCAGCTACTCAGGAGGCTGAAGCAGGAGAATTGCTTGAACCCAGGAGCCAGAGGTTGTAGTGAGCCGAGATCACGCCACTGCACTCCAGCCTAGGCGACAGAGCAAGACTCTGTCTAAAAAAAAAAAAACAGAAACAAAACCAAAAAACCTTCAAGTGTGTGTTTCAGGTAACGAGCTGCCATTTGGTGGTTTTCCAGTGTGGGAAGGGCTAAGGCAATCTTTTAAAATACCTCTGTTATTTCCTCATGATTTTGCTTTAAGAGCAAAAAAGAAAAAAGCTGAGGTGAGTCACTAAATGAAAATGACGCCTGCTTCTTTTTCAGTTTCTATGTTATTTGTATCTGAATGTGGTGAAAGCTTTCTAAATCTGATGCTTTAGCACCAGTAGGTTGAGTGATAACTTACCCCAAGTATTTAATACAGCTAGTGCTCGACTTACGACCACGATGGGTTCCGACAGACCGGTCGTAACACGATTTGGGCGTGAGTTGAGTTTGTATGTACTGAGTCTGGGATAACAGTTGAAATGGTGCACGCGGAGATGGTAGTGCTGCCGGAAGCTGCTCCGCACTGTCGTACGCCCAGCTGGGCAACGTTTGCGCTGCCAGACGCGGAGTAGTCGTGGCTAGTGATTGTGGTCGTAAAGTCAAATGGTCGTAAGTTGCATAGGTCGTAAGTTGATCAATACCTGTACTTCCATGTTCTGCCCGGATTTCTTTAACAAATACAGAAACACATCTGCAGCTGTCAGCACCCATTGGTACAAAACCAAAACACAATGGCTTTTTTACCAGTTTGCCTTCTTAAGTGGGTGCCTCGAAATCCTTCTCTCTGGGTCGTGCAGAGGGTATTTTATTCTAAAAAATCCCTCTGCTCATTGGAGTGTGAGTGTAAGACAGTTTAAGCAAAGTGGGCTCAGACAGACATATGCATGTGTTCATGGACTTTCTGCCCACCCGCCTGCCTGGCCGCTCTGTGTTCAGTATTTCTTTCCTTTTTTTTTTTTTTTTTTGATTTGGAGTCTTGCTGTTGCCCAGGCTGGAGTGCAGTGGCGCAATCTTGGCTCACTGCAGCCTCTGCTCCTGGGGTTCCAGTAATTCTCCTGCCTCAGCCTCTTGGGTAGCTGGGATTACAGTCATAGCCACCACGCCTAGCTAATTTTTGTATTTTTAGTAGAGATGGGGTTTTGCCATGTTGGCCAGGCTGGTCTCAAACTCCTGACCTCAGGTGATCCACCTGCCTCGGCTTCCCAAAGTGTTGGGATTACAGCCTGCGGGCAGTATTTCTTTGCAAGCTAAAAACTCACTCATCCAAAGTGCTTTCTTTTCCTGGACAAGCTGCACCATGTCAGAAACCCAAAAA